>NC_068420.1:6652276-6889776 GCF_023724105.1 Carassius gibelio
CGAAGAGCATGGCTTATCAAGCTTGTGCAAAAGTCCTGCCTCTTTCTCATGCAAGACTTTGAGGATCTTTTCATGTCAATGACATCAATCAGAAGCTGATTTCACAACCAGTCAAATCTCATTTAACTAGTTATGGTTTATGTTTACATTTTTGATAAATCATTAATTTCATAGACATACATAGGCCTTTTTATATCAATTGCAGCTTTATCAGGTCATTATGTCATTTATTATGCACATGAAACATGGTTAACTCTTCATTTTCAATCTTTTTTCACTCAGGCATAGCTCAAATCTCCGGATATTTGGCAGACCGTCCACCTTGCATGACCACCCTTCATTTGAAGCTGAAAACCGAGCTGTTTTTCAGTCCAAAAGCGACCCTCGCCAAGATCTCGCCATCTCGACAGACAGCTCAATCATCTCTCCCTCACTGAAAGCCAAGGATCTTGGCATTACACGGGATGTGGATCCGGTATACTAGCCCTGACTTCCCTCCCCTGTTATCTAGAAGATCCCAAATATTATTTCTGCGTCTGTCTGTCATTTGTTTGTACGTACGTTCTATCGTCTATCTACTGTATCTATTTATGTCTGTCTGTCTGCTGTTCAAACACTGCTTCCTGTTTTCAACTTAAAATTGGAATCTACGTGAAGTTGAATTCTCAGTGGTTCACAGCCCTAATTAACTTGCTTCCTACTTCTGGTCTAGTGTTCGAGTCCTGGTTATGCAAGACAGATTCTCAGAACTCCTCATCTAACACAGCCTCACTGCAGTCTCAGCACATTTGTCTTCAGCACTCCCCTAAAGTTCAGGTATCATTCTACGTATCATGCTATCAATGAGCATCTTCTAAATGCTGTGATCTACAGTAAGTACAGTGGAGATTATAGTGAGTGTTTAGGTTAGCTGCTCTTGAGTTCCCCACATATCTTCGTTTCCAATGCAATAAGACGTGATTTTACAGCAGAAAATGCATTTACGGAGAAATGAAATGTTGCGTTGTGGAATTGCACAAGCGTTAAGGAAGTGCCAAACTGTTCATTCCTTTTAAAGCAGGGTTCTGCTCCACAGAACTATTCATTTATTCATCGTGTAATAAAGTCGGTCTCTTCTGTGAGTGATTTGGCTTTAAAATTGTTCGGCAGAAAAGCAGGCCTCTGACAGCTCCTGCTCTAGCGCCGTGTGCATTGAGCTCCGTGCCAGAACTGGGAGCTAACGAGCCCCCGGATGATCATTAGCTTGAATGACTGTATAATGAGCCTGGAAAATATGCAGAGGTCAGAGAGGAAAGCCTCTATTAAAAGCATTATTAATCCACAAGGGTCAAAGTTCAGGATGGCAAGAGTCTAGGAGTTTTTCGAGGTCCAGTTGGAGGATCTCAATGGTCAACTGTCACAAGCTGCACTCCGATTTAGTTTCTACACAGAGCTTGCTGCTCTCTACATGCAGAGCACATACAGTGTCTCTTGAAATTTCTTTCTTTCTCTTTATTTTTTGTTTATTTGGAATGACCTACAACATCATTTTGCAGACCAGTTTCCAGAATCCTCAACATCACTTGACTTCCTGCTGCACATTAATAAATGAAAAAAATAAATGTAATAAATTTACATTTGTATTTAATATAAACATTTAATACTTAATATAGTTCATATAATGTTTATTTAATATGTCTAAATAAATGAATATGTACATTTTCAAATGCCGGATTATAACATAAACCGGATTCAAACTCTGAATGGCCACACTGAGCATGTGAAACCACATTTCGGAACATTTGCAAGTTCCTATTTGAATATGAAATAAATATGTATATTAAATAAACCATTCATAAATTCATATTTTTATTTATTTTAAAATATTAAATATACGTTTATATTATTGAATATAAATAAATTAAATGTATATATGTTTATTTATTCAAATTTTAAATACATATTAAAATATTAAATA
The DNA here is from genome assembly GCF_023724105.1 of Carassius gibelio. Classification (NCBI taxonomy): domain Eukaryota; kingdom Metazoa; phylum Chordata; class Actinopteri; order Cypriniformes; family Cyprinidae; genus Carassius; species Carassius gibelio. Next base: position 6,654,234 of record NC_068420.1, read on the forward strand.
TTTATAGTAAAGAAATGTCTGTCTGTCTGTGTGTGTGTGTGTGTGTGTGTGTGTGTGTGTGTGTGTGTGTGTGTCTGTTTGTCTGTCTGTCCTTGCTGTTCTATAATTATATTTATTTATGCTTATTCATATTTGAATATTAAATAAATATTTTGAATAAAATATTAAATATTTATAGTAAATAAATACGTAGTTCAGTTATTCATAAATTCTTATTGTTTAATTTATTAATCAGAAAAATGTAAATATCTATTTTAAAAGTATTTTTTCATTTTTACTTCATCTATTAAAAGGTTTTTAAATATGAAATAAATATGAAACTATTAAATATGTATAGTAAATAAATACACATTGTATTCATTCATAATATTTACCTGAAAATAATAAATATGTATATTACATGCATGAAATATATTCATCATTTATATTAATACATTTTTATATTACAATAATAAATATTTATTAATTCCTTTTTTTATTTACGTTTGTTTGTTTGTCACGGAAATGTTTATTTATTTATTGAAATAATAATTTACTTAGTGCAGAAAGATCTTGGTGCTCATGAAGATGATCATGGTTCAATTCTAACCATTCCTATTTCCAATCTATTTTTCCAATCAAAATTTATAAGGCAAAAAGCCCAACAAGGGGGAAAAAATGCAAGCAAAAGTTTAGAATATGGCCTGTCGAGTCATTTATCCATCATAAACAAAATGGACAGTGCAGCATAACTTTTTCAATGCCATTACAAGACATTTGGTGTAATGGTATTGAATTGAAATGGCATAGATTGATGGTGGGATGCCGCAAAAAGAGGAAGGATTGTTCACTTTAAATGAACTCCTATTCCCGCTTGAGCTGGCAGCTAGTCCCCCATCTGCTGTCCGGTGAAGTGAGTTATTTAGCCATCGCAGGACCATCAGGGGTTCAAAGAAAATGATATCGCTCTGTTATGTACCAGCTATCTTCAGAGGGGTTAAAACATTTCAGCGCTCGGTTCACATCAATTCTCCCGCTTGTTCCAAACAGGCACACTCACGTTTCACGGCCAGCCAGGTTCCTCCCGGGAGCCGCGTTTCACAAGACTCTCTGAGGTCAGGCAACACTGCGGCGTCTCTCTCACTCTGGGACACGGCAGCAAATGCTAAATTAGGACACAGAAAACCTTCATTCCAATAAAGCCTCGGTCTCCTGAGTCAACGGACAAAAAGATCAGGGTTTGCTGGAAGAGGTGGTAAATTATTCATGGCTTTATACGATTTGCTGGGAGCAATTCTCTCCCTCTCTCGCTTGCACTCCTCTACTCGTTCTCTCCCCTTTGCTTCTCTCGAAACTTTCCCTCCACCTGCCAGTCAAGACCTCCAGTTTCCCATCATATGTTAGACAGGATCTGAATATTGCATCTGAATCCTTGGACTATAAGCAGAAGACCAGATACGAAGACATTCTTCCAGGTAAAATTAGTCAACAATTCCAGCTCTTCAATGTTAAACTTTTTCTCCAAAGATGAACATTTGAGTTGTTTTGTTTCCTATTTTGGCCAATCATGTGGGGTAGCTCCGCCCACAACACAATCTCATTGGTTCAAAATCATGCACCACTGTTGTATATTAAATATCAGATGTTTGATGTTTTGTTCGGCTGTATTTCATTATTTATTTATTTTTTTACTTTGCGTTGCAGTTTCAGTTATTTATTATTTTCATATTATTTCATATATAAGCATTCAAATACAAAATAAAGCATATCTGTTTTTAATGTCTGTAAATATTTATATTTTGTTATATTATATTAATATTAATATTATAAAATATTATTACCATTAAAAATTATTTTATCTTTAAATTATTAATGTCATATAATTATTATATAATAAAATTGATATTTTTAACATCATTACTTCAGTCTTCAGTGTCACATGATCCTTCAGAAATCGTTCTGATCTACTGATTTACTGATTTACTGCTCAATAAATATTTCTTGTTAATCTCGATGTTGAAAACAGTTGTGCTGCTCAATATTTTTGTGCAAACTGAAGTGTTTTTAGTTTTGTTTTCTTCAGGATTCTTAAATTTTTAGAAAGAACAGCATTTATTTTAAATAGAGCATTTTATAATATTATAAATGTTTTAATGTCATTTTTGGTCAGTTAAATGCATCTTTGATGAGAAAAATAATGAACTTATTTAAAAATAATAATAATAATAATAATAATAATAATAAATCTTACTGAACACAGACTTTAAAAAAATCACTTTTTTATTAGCTCAAAAAGTCAAAACAATGTGCTGATAAAAAAATAATATAAATCAAAAAACTTATAAAAATTTACATTTTATTTATTAACATTTTATCAGTTAAAGTTTAAAATTAAAACTCATTAAATTAAATGATTCTCATAAAATGATTACTGTACATATATATATATATATATATATATATATATATATATATATATATATATATATATATATATATATATATATATATAATTTTACTAAAACTTGGTGAATAACATTTTTTAATTTTAAACAGTCACACACATATACCCCCATAGACTTTCATTAGAAAGATCAAAAGCTTGTGAGAAAACTGTTGACGGCAACAGTTGCCATGGTCGGATTGGTCAGTAATGTTTTTAAAGCGAGGCTTAGCAAATGGTCAATTTACATAAAAAGGTCAATCCAGTTCAATCCATGATCAGTTTGAGCCCGCGACAAAGAATCTGAGCAAACAAACAAGAACCTTTGTTGCCTGTGCTGAACGAGGATATCTGAAGATTCTCCTGGAGGCTTTTATCTGCTGTGCAGAAACTTTCTAAAGTCACACTGATCCTGGGCTTTGATCCTGAGCTTTCTGTTCTACACAATCCTCTTCCTCTCTCTTCTTCTCCACAATCCCATCTCTGTCTCTCTCTTCTTCTTTTTTCCTGTTGTCTGGTCTACTCCACACACATCATAAACACTGTCCCCTCATTCTCTCTCTATCAGACTCCAGCTGTCGAGTCCTCAGCTAACATATTGCACAGGAACATAGAGGATCCATCACTGTCATACGTGTGTAGAACAATGATTGAGGGACAAACAACTAACTCTGGAAAAATCAGAGCGTCATCGTTATTTTTGTCTTGTTTTTCAAACATAAACATGCTTAAAACGCAATACATTTTCTTGGAAACAAAACTAAATGAATGCTTTCATTCAGCGAGGATGCATTAAATAGATCAAAAGTGACAGTAAAAATATTTGTAATGTTTTATAGATTTCTATCAGCATCAGCATTTTATCAGTGACAATGACGCAATGATGCATAGAACTCAGGTTTGCATCACAGGAAGAAATTACATTTAAAATAGAATTACAGTACGAAACATTTAATTTTAATTGTTATAATAGATCAGTTAATTTGAACTATTTCACATAATGCGACCTTGGTGAGCATAAGAGACTCAAAATCTATTATGACGCTTACAATAATTTAACCTTATTACATAACATTTTTATATATTCAATTATTTTATGTAAATTTTTTAATGTATTAAAATTCATTTAGATTTTTTAACAAATTTCCATACAAAAATAGTGATATTTGATGCAAAAAAAAAAAAACATAGCTATATTGTTTGAAAACAAATTTGTCAGCTAAAAAAAATCATGTTTAGTGCATATGTTATACTTTTTTAAAATACTTTTTATGGATATTTCTATGGTGCTTTTAAATTATTTCAAATCAAAAGACATCTTTTCAGAAAATATATCTTGAATAAACTTTTTTTTTTTCTTTTTTTTTACTCTATTAGCATTTAATATTTTTCTACTTTTATGCATTTATTAACATACCCTAGTTAGCCAAAAGGCTAATTGTCATATATGGTCCCTGCTTTTATTAGCCAGAAATTAATATAGTAATAATAATAATAATAATAATAACCAATAATTATAATAAAATACAGGTAAATTTTAGCACATATAGTACAGTACTGAAATAATAAAATGATAAATAAAGCATTGTTATAGGTGAAAAAGCAACATCAGCATCAACATGGTTGATTACGAAAAAGTATAATTGCTAAAATTAAACTTTAATAATAAGAAGTATATTCTAGAATAGACTGTGGTATTGAATCGCACTGATGTAACGTCTAAAAGAAAACGTCCAGCGCGCTGCACCTCTAGTTGCTCTGCAGATTTGAAACAGATAAAGTCAACCTTCAAACAAAAGCATAAATCTAACAAAATCATCTTGTTCTTGATGTATTCAATGGGAAACAATATAAACAATACTGATGAAGAGAATAAGGATTCCCCCATTCATTCTCTTGATACCACTGAGATATTCCAGAGATCTCATTTGTAGTTTTCCTTCCCCATGGGACAGTTTGTTCCATCAGAAAACAGCTACTGTGATGGCAATGAAGAGAACAAATGTGATTGGTGCATCTTTGTCTCTCTCTCTCTCTCGGTTTCCCACACTCCACTTCCTCCCTCCACCTTGTGCCGTCCTAACACTCTCTCTCTCTCTCTCTCTCTCTCTCTCTCTCTCTCTCTCTCTGTTGGCTGACTGTAGGTACGCCCTCTGCTTGAGTGTGTGTCGGTGCGCTCGGAGAGTGCTGGTGTGTTCATGCGTGTTGGAAGCAGGTGGATCACGGATGTGTCTGCAAGCTCTTCATCAAGCGTGCGTTTTGTGAGTCTGGAGCATTCTGGATATAATTCCGTCCCTGTGGATACAGACACACGTTAGGACGACTGTAGCTAAACATCCGGTAAGAGAGGTGTTTTTGCACTCTTCTCAGAGGGTTTTTTCCCCCTCAGTTTGCGTTTTTGGGCAGGTGCGCACTGGCTTGGCATCAAATCAGACAGCTTTGGTTTTATCTGGAGCGCGTTTGCATGAGACATCCATTAAGATTTCAGACATCAGTGCGTGCGGCGTCTATATTTAGTCCAGAGAAATGCTGGTATGTTCGGATGGCAGCCAGTTTCTCTGCCTCTTTGGTTTCCACAGGACAGGCGGATCATTTAAAGAGCGGGAAGGGAGGGGCATTGTGGGTACAGCCGACACATCTAGAGAGAGGCAGGTAGAGAATGCTCTGAGAGACTGTAATGAACATCAATATTTATTAGATTCGGTCACTTCAGCCTTAATTTCTCTCGGTGCGCTTTGAAACCAATAAGAAGGAAATGTGATTAGGCGTCATGGGCGGAATAGCAGTTTCCACTTCTCTTCCCTCAAGATATGAAGCTAAAAAAAGGTCCTGAGGGAATGAAAGAAACATGAATGTGCGGCAGAAGCACTTTGGGGATATTTTAGCTGGCCTTTGAATATTAATGAGCCTTATTAGTAGATATAAGATGCCTTGCTAAAGCCCAAAACATGACATTTTCATAGCATATCGTATGTTAGATGAGGATATAGCGACTGACCACATGTCTTCTTCTGATTGAATAATGACCGGTTACTGTGGCCAGTGTCATGTGATCAGAAACAGGAGCACTTCCTGTCCTCTTAGATGCTCTGTCTAATCACGTCTGCTGCTGGGAAGATAATTCGTTTATGAAATATTACCTGAGTGAAATCTTGATACGTCTGGACACCCAGAGTTCTTTGGGAGTGTATTAGTGATTGAAATGGCTGGAGGTAAGACAGATCGGGAGATCTCTCGTTCCCTGTTTTTGTGTGTGTGTGTGTGTGTGTGTGTGTGTGTGTGTGAGCTCAGCAGAGTTTTTGGTGCTGGAGTTTGATGACTTTGGGGGAGGTTCAGCTAGTTGGTGCTAATGGTGCTGCAAAGACTCATTATACACTGAAGCATCTGTTCATCGATTCGTTCGTCTATTTTTGTTTTTATTTCCCACATCAGGTTCTGCGTGGAGCAACCTAACATGAGTCTGAGTGGCAAATTAACAGTATTATTTCAACGTTCACAAATCACCAATAATGCAGTAAATATAATTTTCAATGTTATACTTTTAATACTTAAAGATTTGATTTGTATTCCTTAGCATTTTTTTATTTTCAGATTTTTTTTCAATTACTTTTTTAATGCTTAATGAAAAATGCTATCTATTATTTACTTTCATATATATATATTTCCCTTTTTATTATTATAATTTTTTTTTCGTAATTGGATTTTTTATTTAATCATTTACTTTGATACTGATTTAAATTATATTTTATTTATAAATTATGATTTTTTGGGGGGTTTTATGCTTGTAATTTGCCTACTTGTTTTGTAAAAAAATTATTAACTTTTTTAATATACTGTATTACAAACAGTAACATAATTCATGTATTTTTATTAAAAATACATTTTGTATATTAAATTTTATTTATTATTTTCTACTTATTTTCTTTAGTTTTTTAATTACTGACTTTTAATATTAATATTTTATTTAAAAAAAGTTTAAGTATTTTTATTTGAATACTTAATTTAATTATTTACATTTAATTTATTTAACAATTCTAATTAAACTAAGTTATTTTAATTATTTAATAATTTTTGTCATGGCCTCAGTAATGATTTTTCAATTTTTTAAAGACATTTTTCAGAATTTTAAAACGCCTTAGCAGGTAATTTGATTACAGCGGTGGAGTGATATTTTCCACTAGTTTGGGAATTGTTGCATGCATATTGAATTCAGGAGTATTTTGGTGATTCGCGTAATTCCTCTTGACTGTTTCTTTGCATAAAAGCTTGTTTCTGTTGGAGTGGCAGTTCCCTAGCCACCATATACTACACCTTTCTCAGTCATCGGTCAATTTTCAGCTCCAACACGATGAGCCTTGGCTCACATATGGCCAACAAGTTTGAATCGATCTATTTCCATTTCCTGATCCCATTTCTCTACATTTTCCACCAAAAAAGTGGCCAAAAAGGAGTATCGTGTGAATTTCTTAGCCATGAAAATTCACAGTCTTGCCCCAATATGTTCTCATTGTCCATTTCACACACATTCTGTAAAGATGGATGAGGTTTTCATTTACCCAGAGGATGTGTTCACACAGAAGGCCTTGCTCTTGACGAACTGAAGAAGCTCCAGGTGGACATCAGCAATCCACAGAAAGCCTCTGGCAGCTTTATAGAGGAAGACTAATCTTTCTGTTGGCAAAGAAAGGCGGCTTCCCAAGGGAACATGAAGTGGATTTTTCCAGGATCTCATTGTTGAAGATGGTTAAGGTACTTCTCAACCAACAATGCCTCACACGTGACCTTCCTCCTGTGGGGCATTGATGTGGAAGCCTGTTAGGAATCAGCTTCGTTCAGGAATGTTTGACGCACATCAAGCTTCACACCATCACTCTCAGAAGATCACCATGGATTTCCACATACCAAAGAGCAAAAGAGACCGACAGAGCGACGTGGAGAGAGCGTGACCTTATATTCCCAGATCCATCTGCGTCATGTTGGATGATCTGCGCTCTCCTCACAGCAGATCTGATTGTTCTGGATGGTGTTGCTTTGGGTTGATAACCATCAAACCCTTGACAGATAGAATCCATCTCTTACACCTGTTCTTTAAATGCGTTTAATATAAAGGAAAAGTCAGTCCGCCACCTTTTATCAAAGACAAATTGCTCTCATCTGAGCGTTTCCTGATCAGAATTCCGTGCCGGTCTCTGACATTTAATTTGCAGCTAAATTGGGGTGAGAACGGTGTGTGTGTGAACGGGCGATTCTCCAATCTAGAAGCGTGCGAACAGAGCACTGCTGTTATTCATGCCGGAAGAGGACAATGACAGCAGTCACAATAAAAGCTTTTAAAGGAGACAGAGGACATTGTGTAGTCGAAAAAAGGCTTTATGGAGCTCAACAAGGATGAGTCATTAAATTATGGACTCCAAAAGCATTTTCTTAATCAGTAACTTCAGCTTGCTTTCTAGTAAAATATCCTTAAAATAAGAATCATTTATAAAAGAAATAGCATATTAAAGGAAAAGTTGAAAAAATAAATGTTTTCTATGCAATGTAATGAATGTAAATGTAAATGTAAATGTAGACTGACTGGCGCTTTTGAGCTTCGAAAAGGATGCATAAGTACCATAACATTTTTATAAAAGAGATAAATTTGACTTGTGCAATAAAATAATTCATTTTGGATTAACAGTTTTTTTAAGTCTCAATATAGCCAATATATCTTTGTTTTGTTTTATCTCTCTTTTTAAGAGATGCATTTAGCTATATAGTAAATGTATCTTTGTATCTTAATGAATTGATGCAATTAATAATATTAATATATTAACATATAAAATATTAATATATTAATTAAAAATTAAAGTATTTTGTTTTATTCATTAAATTATAATTAAATTAATACATTTAACAAATTAAATATTAATATTATAAAAAAAATAAGTACTTAATGAGTAATTTGTATTGTTTTTCAGTAAAACAAAATAATAATAATTATTATATGCAGTATTTTTCTATATATTTATTAATTAATTATTTGTTTGTTTAAAAAAAATTCACTGAAAATTCTGGCAAAAATACTCAAGTACTTTTTAGGAAAATTATATTTTTTATTTTTAGCATTATGACGCAAACACCCACATAAACCACATTAATGATTGACTTCTTCTCTGAAACGAAAGCAATTTGATTCGTCGTAATTGCCTCACAATTATATTTCACTACTAATGCACACTATTCAAATTAATGCATTCATGAAAATCATATAAACATGACAATCTATGAACACAATCTTGTCATCTCGTCTTCTCTCTCTCACACACTTTTTGAACTGTATTATTTTAATTACCTTGGTGATTAAAAAAATTTTCCCGCTCCATTTTCTCTGTCTGAATTAATATGGGATTTCGGTCTAATGAGAGAGAGAAAGAGACAGACAAATTTAACATAATCAGTCATTAAATGACTAAAAGAAACAAATGAGTAAACAAATAAACGAGGGAGTGATTATCAAAGCAATGGGAATAGTTAAAGTCGACATGACATCAAGATGGACCCTATTTACTTTTTTATGAATGTTGTTATCTTTTATTAAAATGTAATAAATTGCTATGCCATCTGAATTGATTGATTCGGCCTCATTCCTTGTACATTTTCACCATCCAGTCAATTCTCATTAGATAAAATCAAGCTCCAACCAACATTCCCATTAAATATCTTGATTCACTCATAAGTATGAAACATTTAAAATCATGTTTTTAACATTTTAATGTTGTTTCTATCCTGACCCATTGAAGTGCGCCGTCATGTTCAGCTCTTCTTTTGTTTTCACGTCTTTTTGTTTTTCGCTCGGCGTTTTGCATGAAGCTCTACAGAACGCACCTTTGAAATCTCTGCCGTCAGAGCTGATTGCTTTTGAAGTGCTTCGGTAATGAAATGGTGGTGGAGTTTCTGGTAGGAATAAGAAATGCTTTCTGTCTCACCTCCAGCCCCCTGCAATCAGAAAGAGGTGATTGAATTCAGCTCATTAACAGCCTGAGCAAAGACAGACGCTGCTCCAGATCCTAGTGAGCCGATTTTTAAACATGGCAGACTCGCTCTTGACATGAAGGCTGTTATCCTGTTTTATAAAAATGCCTGGTTTTGATTGCGTTGCATGAGCTTTGGGGCAGTAATGCTGGTCATTTTGTTACATTTTGAGATTATTGGCCTCTAGAAGCGTAATGGTCTGCTCAGATTTTGGAGCCAGGTGGATTTTAGATGCAGTCTTTGAATATTAAGTTGCACAATTAGGGTAGGTGAAGAAGTTTTCGTTGGAAATGCTGTGGCTGAAATCACCCATTCATTTGATCAGTCCTGTCAAGTCATGACTTTAGCAGATCTTTTGCTTTAAATAGAAATTTCTTCCATCAACCCATCCTCAATTATAGAAGTTAGAACTTAGTTTGAAAGCTGTAGAAGCTGGCTTCCAAAAGGAAAAAAAGGAAAATTAAGTATTTTTATATTTTCTTTTATATAATTTGTATAATTTTTTTCAACATCTGTTTTAATTTGATTTTTTAATTGTAGATCTTACATATAAATATAAATGCTCAAATTAAAGTGTAAGTATATACTATACATACTTATTATATGCATGACTTATTATTACATATACATTATACAGTATATGATATCATATATATATTATATATATATATATGATGAATTTTTATCTCACAATGCAACTATACTTTTCTTTACTGCATCATTTCTTTTTACCCTTTTCTACATTTTTTTAAATCGCATGGTTATTATAGTTAAAATCATTTTAAAAATGTTACTTGAAAATAAAATAAAATGAAATAAATATTGTTTCGATTTTTGTCTTAACTTAAAATATTTTATATTTAAAATATTTAAAACAATATGTAGCTTTCTAGTTATCATCATAAGAAGTTGCAGAATGCATTGCAAGGACAATCAAATTTTCCAATCAATATATCAAGTAAAGGAAATGTTGATGACAAATATAAGCATATTTTGTATGTATCTTAAAGACATTTATAATTCCAACTGATGTTAGTATTATTCATTTGTAAACCGTTTTCCATTCAGTATTTTGCTCAGGTGTGTGTGCATTGATCTGGTGTGGAGCCAGGAGCAATGAGCTTAAGCAGCCTCCTGTAAATGTCTATTAACTCGCGCCAAACCGCACTCTACCATGCTAACATTACAGCGTGAGTATCTGCTGAGTACAACTGATTCAGGGTTACGTTAGAAACCACCTCTCAGACTGATCTATGTCTCAACTAAACCCTCCATCTGGAAAAAATCACCCTTCATTAATCACCACTGAGCTCACGGTTCAAGAGCAATTTTCCAACTCAGTGTTAATTAAATAGGGAAACTCATCGCAGGTTAAAATCCCGACATCTGTTCACGGCAGTCATTTCATTATTATAATTTTTTTATATTAATAGTAACCTAAAAGGGCAAAAAGCCCCATAAACTGCCTGTGACATAATCCATAACAACCTCAGTATGACCTCACTCATTACACATCCCCACAGCAAAATCTGCTTAAATATCCAAACTACACGAGCATCAAATAATCACACACGATTGAGTTCAAAGCGTTTTAACATTAGATGTTCTTACATAACTGTTCTGTTGTCTTTGGGCCATTTTTGACCGTTTTATTTTAGTAAAGAATACACCATAAAATTGTTTGCTATTTGAAACAAGTTTTTGTTATTTTTTAATAGCATAATACACTTTCGTACTAAATAGAAATAAAGTTGTTATTGCTTATTTAAAATAAAATCGTTCATTCAACAGTGAACAAAAAAAGTGATAAATAACACATTGAATTAGAAGTAGTTAAATTGTTTTTTCTTGTAAACTTCAAAAATGTTTTTTTTTTTTTTTTTATTTAGATGTGTCCTAAACCGCATTATTTTTCCTATAAGTTTGTAGCGTTGTTTGTGGGAAGCTCCGCCCTCACTGAAATCTCATTGGACATTCCAACCATGAGGTCATTAACACACTGCATAAATTAATAAATATGGTAGTGTTGGACTGACTTTGAAACAATTCTCACTCAGAAGTTGCTAGTGAATTTCACAATTAATTACGAAGAAACAGAGAGTAAAAAAAAATGTAATTTAACATTGAAATAAAGACTTTTGAAGTTGTACTTTCTTGTAAAACTTTCTCCAATAATCAATAATAACTTTAAAAAAAATTATTACAGTATAGGTGGACTAACAACTTGTCCTAAACCAGCGAAAAATGCAATACTTTTTCCAATCTGTCTGTTTCAGATTTTTTTTTTTTTTTTCAGTATTGTTTCTGCGAAACTCCGCCCTCACTGAACACTCATTGGATGTTGCAACCATGAGGTCATTAACACAGAAAAAGAATTGTATTTCCTTTGAATCTATTCAGAAATTGCCCTCAGAAATTGGCAGTAAATTTCGCAAAAAAAAACAAGTATCACCTTGAATTTTCAGGGATTTGGTCTGTTGTGATGAACAACAGTATACATATATGGTGCTTACAGTCTTCATTTGCATGTCTTAAAGGTACAGTAGCCCGCGGTTTAACTGTGAGAGTCATGGAGAAGATGGAAAATGGTCATGTAAAACTAAACTTTGGTTGAGGAAACCCAGTGTAATCTGTGTACTTCAACAAAAGTGTAGAAAACCTCCCTTTTAACGTTATACGGTTCATCCCTCTGAGATAACGCAGAGGATCTGCGGACGAAGCTGTAGTGCAGCAGTCGTGATGTTTGACAGAGTCAGTGTGTCAAATACAGACACCGGTTCAAACTCTGTCTGGGAGCTAATTAGTCACACTTCATTATGAGTCTGACTGAAGGTGATTGTAATAATTACACTGAGGTTTCCCTGTTTATTCGGTCACATGAACCTTTGATGGTGGCTTCTCCGGAAGAAAAAACCAAAGGTCATTGTTGCTTTTCTGCACAATAATAAAGCCGCTCAGAGGAATCTCTTGAGGTAATGGGCCAGAACCTTGTAAACAGCAGAATGCGCGTCATTAACACCAGAAACGAGCGGCCACCTCGTGTCATTACAGGCTGCTTCGCCAAACAGCTGTAGCACATTATGGGATATCTGAAGCCCGACGGGGATGACAGAGGAAACCCTTAAGCCTGGTGCACTTTTTCACATTATGCAGTGAGATTTTGGGGAAAGGCCAAGATAGACTGTGTAGCATCTTTTATCACCCAGTGTTCTACACAGAAAAGGAAATAAGAACCATAGCATCTGGAGTCTGTCGCGGTTGGGTGAACAAGGAAACCAACTTGAGGTAATTATAAAAGTAAGATCATCATGTAAAAGAATGAAGCCTTTTAAAGATATTTACATAAACACTAACGTGCTTTAAAGGGGTCATATGACGTTGCTAAAAAGAACATTATTTGGTGTAATGCAATGTGTTTATGCAATTTTTTCTCCACATAATGTACATTATTGTTGCTCATTTATGCCCCGCCTTTCTGAAACACGTCGATTTTTGCAAAGCTCATCGTTCTGAAAAGCGAGAAACAAGACTGTCATTGTAAGCAATACCTATATTTGTAAACATTTATTATATCCATCTCAAAATTCTGACTTTAAGTTTCCACCAGCAAATAAAAAAGGTAATTGCAATTTTGTATCTCGTAATTCTGAGATATTTTGAGATTACAAAAAAAAACAAGGCCAGATTGTGAGATATAACAATGCATAATTTATTTATTGATTTATTTATCATGTGGTGGAAACAAGCTTCCATAGCATATCATATCTAATATAAATATGTTTTACTGTTTTTAATTCCTGTGCTCCTATTGGTTTTCATTAGACGGTTGTCATAGCAACAGACACACTGCAGGACTGTGACCCAAAATTTCAGTCAGAACATCTACATCTGAAATTACAATTATAAAGATGGAAAATGGTGAGCAGGTCACACTCTTAAATAAATCTTATTATCTTAATATTTCCCAAATTAATCTAGGATTGCAAAATCATAAAGTGTATGTTAGTCTTAAAACATGTAAAGTCTTCATGGGCAGTTAGAGTCACTTTTAAATTTTATCCAGGCACAAGTATTTTATTCTGAGGGTTTGAGAATTTAGTTTAAAATATAGTTTCCAGTTCTATATCATTTTATTCAAAGTCACAGAGTTGTTGTTTTGAATATCAATATCTGTTTATTATATATATTTAATCTTCAAGTTAATACTGAGTGCCTTGCATTTTTGTTTTCTTCAAACAATGAACTGGAACAGTGTATAATATAAGTGGAATAAACAAAGATTATTATTAAAAGCAGCTTAATATAAAAATCTCACATTTGCTGTCTTAATAAATGTGCCTGGTCTTATGTGCACGATCCATCAGTACATTATTCTAAAGAAAAATAATGTTTTTATGTATCTTTCTCCACGTCTGAAATTACTTTTGCTAATAATATCATAGTCTAATTATTAGATGGTAATCATTTCATGTTGCCTTTTTAAGAACGCAGCTCCAACGCTAATTAATATTATTACATTATTAAAGCAGAATCAGTGATCGTTCGATATGATAAGTCACCGGTCACAGATCGCACGCATCTCTCATAATCTCTCCCAGAAATTTAATTTCCTCTGTTTTCTTCCACATCCGAAAAGCTGCCGTTGGAAAGGAGCAACAGTTCATAAACACCTTCAAAAAGTACAAAACTTTAATTTCCTTCGATCTGCATCTGCCTTTGCTCCTCTCTCTCACCATCGGTCGCCACAGCTCTTCTCTTCTGGTCTCATCTGGGTGCGTGTGTTTGGCTCTGAAGGTCTGCTGGGAGGTTGACAGTGCTCTTCAGGTTGACTCTGCGTTGCGTAAACAGAGATTAGTGACCATCCTGGCTCTTAATTAAAGTCAGAAAGCTGTCAGGGGACACACCAGGCCATCAAATATTAATCTAGACAGTTCCCGCAGCAGCCCGGCCCTCCACTCAGGGGGTTCCAGCGGGTGTGTATCACCATGATGTGCCATCGCACACGGCCCAGAGGGATCACTGAGTGTCATGACAGATCAAATGATGCAATGGAACTGGAGGGGGGAGCGAGACGCCACTGAAACATTCAGATGATGGCCTGTGAATGTCTTTCTTCAGACCCCGCCGACGGCCCGTAATGAGCCTATGTTTCATTCTGAGGGATCACGTCCACCACGTCTGACGGAGGTCTCAATGTCATCGGCTTCTTGCCTGTCTGTAGCGTCTCTGATCTGTTGGACTGTAAGAACCACACTGTGGATTTAAGGTGTTTAGAGGCTTTAGACTTGGTACTTTAGGGTTAAAGAGCTAAGGGTTTATGATTAGATTTAGTCTTCACGGTTATAGACTTTATAGTTTAAGTTTTAAATGTAGTCATTTGGTAAATGGTTTTACGTGACTTAGAAACAGCAATGGTCAAAAAGGGTTAGGTGTAGTCTTGGATTGTAGACTTTAGGTTAAAGGTTTAGGGTTAAACTATAAGGTTAAAACATTGAGTCATTTGTTTCGTTGTTGTTTTAAGGGTTTATGTTCACGATTTAGGTTTTAAATGTGTTTAAGGCTTAATATTTGTATTTAGTCTGAATACTTTTTGTTTTTGTTTTTTTACTTTGGGGCTTAGGATTTAGGCTTTGGAACGAAGACAATTACTTATTTTTAGATTTAAGTGTTGTTATGTTTTCTTATTTTTTTTTTTTTTTTTTTTTTTTTTTTTTTGCTTTGCTTTGGAGTTTAGGGTTAAGGCTTTGGAATTTAAACATTTAATTAGCTTTTGTTTTAGGGTTGTTTTTTTTGTTTTAAGGGTTGATTTTTGGGGAGTCTTTGAAGTATAGGGTAAAGGCTTTGGAATTTGGATTTAATTAGTATGTTTTGTTTTGTTTTGTTTGTTTTTTTAGCTTTGGAGTTTAGTGTTTATGTTTTGTAATTTACACACTAAATTAGTTTTTGTTTTAAGGGTTTATGTTCAAGTTTTAGGATTTAAATGTAGTTTTAAGGGTTTAGGTTGTTACTGATGGAGTTTTTGGTTTAAAGTAAGGTAGTAAGTGTTTGGGGTTTTGATTGAATCTTTTTGTTCTTTTGTCGAAAGTGACTTATAAATGACCAACATCGCAAACAATCTCTCTCAGAAGAGCCAACAGCGCCAAAATATTAGGACTGGTTTTAGGGTTTAGTGTTACATTTAGTCTTTACTGTTTAGATTGTAGATTTTGTGGTTAAAGGTTTAGGATTGCGATTTAGAGACAAGACTTTAAATTAGTTTTAAGGGTTTATATTGAAGTTTTGAAATTTAAATGTGTTTAGGACTTCAGGGTTTGGCTTCAGTCTGACAGTTTTTTTATTCTTTGGGGTTTAGAGTTTGGTGTTAAATTTTGTTTATAACTTAGTTTAGTATTAGATGTCAATTGAGTTTATGTGGTTTAGGTTGCTATTGGAATTTAGAGATTAAAGTTAAATATTACGGGTTTGGGATTTAGATTCAGTATTCAGAGTGAAGGTTGTAGGATTTATAGTTTAGGTTTTACATTTATTGATTAGATGCTTTTTATTGCAAGCCATCTCTCATAAGAGAGCCAACACTACCACAGTTTTACCATTTAGAAATTTAGGATTGAGGTAAAGTTAAGACGTTATATTGAGTTTTAAGTGTTTGTTCAAGTTTTAGGATATATATGTTGTGTTTAGGATTTTTAAAATGATATTTAAAGTTTGGTTTTTGTCAAAGGTATATTATTTTTAGGCTTTGGCCTTAAAGATTTATGGATTCATTTTATGACGTAGTTTAGGCATAGAATTAGAATATTAATTTAGTTTTAAGGGTTTTGGTTGTTTTTGTTAGAGTTTAGGGTTCAGAGTTAAATATTAAGGGTTTAGTGTGTGAATTATTCTTTAGGTAGTAGGGTTTAAATTTAGTCATTTTGTAAAGTGAGAAATAAAGAACATTGCGAGCAATACAGTACCTCGTACACGAGCCAACAATACTGCAGTTTTAGAATTCTATTTTAAGTTTTAGAGTTATAGATTAAAGGTTTATGGTTAGATTGAGTCTTTGGTTATAGGCTTTTAGAGTTAAGTCTTAGAATTAGTTTTAAATCTTAAAAAGATTTATATTGAAGTTTCAGTTGTAGATTATACTGGAGTTTATAAATGAGGATTGAAGGTTTAAAATTAAGTACTCTGCAGGGTTTAGGGTTTAGCATCTTCAGAGTTTTACATGTTTTCATGTTGTTTTGTAGTGTTAAAATTTTGTGTTAAATTATTTCACCTTTTTAAATTCAGTCAATATTTCATCTTGTCATTTTCGTTAATTTAAGCCTGATTAAATGGTTTAATTTTCCTTAAAATTCCTGTGTCTTTGCATTTAAATTCATTCTAAATAATTTATTTTATTAAATAAATTAATATATGTATATATATTAGTATATGTGTGTGTGTGTGTGTGTGTGTGTGTGTGTGTGTGTCTTAAGCTGTATTTTCTTGTCTCAATAGTACAATAGTATTTTTTAATTTGAAATTTTTGAAATCCATCATGTCTTCTTTAACCTTGAAAAATCAAAAACCCTCTGTCAATAAAAGCATTTGATGATATTAACACTATACTTTAAATAATTAACAAATAATTACTTCTTATTTGTCAACAGTCTTCGCATGTTTATATCATCTCTGAGAGGATTTAACAGGTTTTCTTGCTTTCTCCGTAATGTTGGGACTTTTATTAATTATAACGTGTAAAGGTGAAGTTCTGGTGCCGGAAGCACTGTCAACAACTGATATCATTAGTGCTGATTGGTTTGATTAAAGGAGCGAAGATGTGGAGCTGCTGTTGGTGCGGTGTGTCTTTAAGAGGGGGCGTCGGAGCAGAAAGGGTAGGAGTAGATTTGTTAGCTTAGTGATTAATACCGAACCCATCTGAATAGCAAAGCTCAAGAGTGTGGGCACCACATTTAATTGGCCTGTTTGAGGCATGACCTCACAGGAAAGAGTTGGAAGACTTATGTCTACAGGATACACACATACACACATTCATCCTCATCCTATTTCCTTTTCTTCATCTCTGATGTCATTCAGCTGTTTGTGTATTATAGAGGTAGGAAGCATTAACAGTTTACGAGGATTGCTTTAGTGCGCCATGGTCTTGTGGCTCTCAAGGTTGTGGAATACGGCGATAATGATCTTGTTCTAAATTGATCTGCTGCAGTCATCCCCGGGTTTATATTTTTTTTTTCTACATCCTGTTTGTCCAGCACATGAGTGTCAATAAAATTAGAGCGGATGGATCTGGTAAAGTGCATCATCGCATCATGAAGCCGAGTGGTTTTGCTGGTTACTCCGGTCCATGTGAGTGATCAAAAGTTTCTGACACACCCTGATGTTCTCTGATGCTTCAGAAGAACCTTGCTTAGAACATATTAGAAGTTCAGGTACATTTATTTTAAGGGGTAGTACACAAATATTAATAATAATAATAATAATTCTGTCATCATTTACTCACCCTAAGTGAGTCGCTTTTTTCTGTTGAACACCAAAACAATATTTTGAAGAATGTTGATGACCAAACAGTTGGTTTGCAAGGCATTGACTTACATAGTATGGAATAAAATTAATGGAAGTCAGTTGCTAACGGCTACTGTTTGGTACCCATATTCTTCTTCTTATGTGTTTGGAAAAACATGAGGGTATGTAAATGTTTAAAGAATTTTCAAATTTGGATGACCAAAACTTGGTTCTAAATTCTGAGTGGTTACTAGGGTCTTAATGTTCCGTTGCTAAAGTATTCTGAGTGGTTGTTAGTGCACTGCTATACAGTTGCTAAGGTGTTCTGAGTGGTTGCTAGGGTGCTGCTGTCCTGCTGCTAAAACATTCCACAGTCATTAAGTGTATGGCTATACTGTATGGTTGCTAAGGGGATCTGGATGGTTGCCAGGGTGTTACTGTTCTATTAATAAAGTGTACTGAGTCATTTTTAGTGTTCTACTACATATATATATATACATATATAGTCGCTAAGGTGTTCTGGTTGCTTGCCAAGGTGTTTCTTTTCCATTGATAAAGTATTCTGAGTGGATGTTGTTATAGAGTTGCTAAGATGCTCAAAGCGGTTGCTAAGCTGCTACTATTATATTATCATGTCATTGCGCTGATACTGTATATGGTTGCTTAGTTGTTCTGGCTGGTTTCAAAGGTGTTACCGTTCCATTGATAAAGTATTGTGAGTGGATGTTGGCTGACACCACCACCGTCGGTGTATGAATGAGTGAGTGAATGGGTGAATGTGAGGCAACTTGTAAAGCGCTTTGGATGGCCATGGGTCTGTTGAAAGCGCTCTATAAATGCAGTCTATTTACTATTCCATTGATAAAGTATTCCAAATGGATGTTGCTAAGGTGCTGAAAGCGGAAGCTAGTGTGTTACTATTATCATGTCATTGTGTTGAAACTGTATACGGTTGCTAAAGTGTTCTACAGCGTTACCAAGTCCAAAGAGTTTACACCCACATCTCAATGGTAGTCTATAATATTTGTGTGCCGGACAAAAATTGCAACTTTGATTGCTCAGGAAAGTTATAGCACAAAACAAAGCCAAAGGGGTTCAGAAGGCAAATTGTTTTAATAATTCACCAATGATTTGATTACATGACAAATGCTCATATTGAAATCTTTGACATTCAATTGTAGACAGTAGTGTCTTGGAAAAGCTGAAAGAGATATTCAAGAACAGTAGGAGAACATGCAGGAAACTCCATTCTCCATTTAATCAGTCATCTAAGAGAAACAATTGATATATTAAAGACATCTCCATCAGGATTTGTCTTGCCTGTGGTTAGATTTGATCACAGTCGAATATGAATGAAAACAAGTGCTTTTTCTATACATATACAATATGTGCATGCTTGTTTCTTTCTTATTTCTCTCTCTGATCCACGGCGCCCTTAATGTGCAGCGAGAGTTTAATTCCGATCTGAGCAGCGGATCATTTAGTGATCCTTTCCCATGTCCCCCCTCCTGTTCTCGCCTGGTTTCCACAGCAACAGCAGAGAGACGGAGGCCAGTCTATTGGCTGCAAAATCTCACGGTGCACTTATGAAAATGCTTCAGGAAGTATACACAAAAACACACACATGCTCATTGACAAAAAAAAAAAAAATCACTTTTACTACAAGCATTATGTCTTAACATTGGAAATACAATGGTAGTCTTTGAATTACTGTACTTATGCATGATATGTAAATACTATGATACACACCCAAGTACTATAGTATTACAACTGACGCTGTCATAGCACTTTGTCATTGTACTTTAACTGAGGCTAGTGACATCAAAGGAAACTGTCCTGAGACCAGAGATTCGGTTCTTCTGATGTGGGAAGTGTTTTTCAGCTGTCTTCATACGGCGTCTGAGATGTTCACCTGACAGCCGAGCAGTTTGCACCACAAACAGAAGACTTTTTAGACAGGAGACATTTCTTGCTTACATGTGTCTATGGAGTCATATATGAGGCTCTGCTTTAAAATGGTGGCTTCCATGCAGCGAGAAAGATTGAGATAATATTGAGATAAATATAAACCTCTGGAGCGTAAATATCAGAGTGTAAGACAACAGCGTGTTTACCTTCAAAACAATGAGCTCTAAGGAATATAAAGTGATTTTTATGGGCTTCGCTGGCTGCTGGGTAAACATTCTGTCTTCTTAACCCATTCAAAACCCAACAATGGAATAAAAGAAGTATGTTGGTGACAGAAAATTATATGTCAGCGGCAACAAATCAAAACTGACCCCGTTTACTTTTGTAACATACGTTCTCTGTGTCATTGTGTGCGACCCGTCAGTGCGTGTTTTTCCAAATAAGAGAATGTTTATCTTTGTAATGTTTTTCATCAGAATGTAATAACTTGCTCATCCTCTGAAACGGATTTCCTTTTCGGATGATGTCACAAATCCTTCTTGCTTTTCAGCCCCTCGCGTTCAATCACCTGACTTCATGCTGGTATGCAACACCTTTTATTTTTTTTTTTTTTTTTTACAATGTAGTCAGTTCCAGATTGATAAAATCAAGTTCTTCTTCGTGTATTTTTTCATTGAAAATCCTTTTTCATGCCAGATTACTGAAGTAAAATGGGTTGCTTTCATGTTGATGTAGAACCAAGGAAGGTTTTGTGCTGCTCAGTGAAGATCCAAACACATGCAAGAACAACAAGAGATAAATTAGATCATTTTAAACCAATTCTGTTAAATTTTGTAGATGTGATACCAGTTTATAATAATAGCATTTAAATTGAAATGATGATAATTTAATTCATGGCCCAATTTTATCACATTTTAATCAATAATTTTTTTTTATATAGTTTGATTGAAATAAGATCAGTCATCTATAATAGTAAATTCTTCAGACTTTGTAATAATTTTTATCAATAAATCAGTATATGTTCGATGTTAAATTTTACTTGACTACATTTACAAATTTTGTTGAAATCTTACTTTATTTTATAAATATGATCAGTTATTATAGTGTTAATTTTATAGTTATTTTCATTACATATGGTCAATAGCCTATCAATTTCTGTTGATTTCTGTATATTTTCCAAGAATTATACTGTATGCATTCTTAATTAATTATATTTAAACTCTTATTCTGTTGAAACAGGCAGTTTTTGTAATATTTTTTATTCAAATATGATCAATTAAGGATGATTAAGTCCACTTTTGGTTGAATTATAACTATTTTCCAAATAATTATAATTGTACTTAATTATATTTAAAGTGTAATTCTGTAGAAATTGAAGGAGTGGATGCCGAGTTGCCATATCCTTCATACCAGAGATGGGACCAAGTCCCCATGTCTGCTTCATACTGATATTATATTATATTATTACATGATTTCTTGTTTGACTATTAATCAAGTTATAGCAAGAGTGAAATGTGTAACCTTATGTGTGCTGTATTTCTTTTCCTCAAGATTAATGTCCACATATTATGTGTGTGTATCCAACCGTAATGATAAGACACTTGCCAGTGCTAGAAAGCCTTGAATTTTAGATAAGTTCTCTGTGTATGTGTGTTAGTATCTGTCTGTACAGGGAGAAGCTCAGACAGTCCCAGGACAAACAATCAACTGCCAGTGTCCAGCGTATCAGATCTACGTCTTTGGAGAGTTTATCTAGGTTTTGGAACCAATCAGAATTTTGTTGACTCATGTATTGACGCAATTAGTATCCTCTGTCAGGGTATAACTGTGCTTGATTTTGTATTGTACTGGGGGCGGCCTGCGAACTCCTTCGAGAGTTTTGAAGCTGACTTCTGCTGATGAAATTGCAAACTATTTTCTTCAAGTAAAATTATTATTATTAATTGAACTCATCTCTGAGTCCTGGTCTTCATTGCGACATATCTGGTCCTTGGGTTTTAACTGTAAATTCCCCTACAGTTAATGGTGGAGGATCGGCGGGCAATAGTTCTTTGGTGACATCCCTGATCAATCATCAAACCAAGGTAGGAAAGATTTTAGATTTAATATTATTGGTTAGGAACTGTCTGTAAGTGGAGGGGGTCGAGAGAAGGAGGAACGATAGACTCACTCAGACGTGAGGGGGTAGACACCAGCTCCAGGGTGGAGTAAGGTAAATTGGTGTCACAATATACCTGTAAATAAGTAACCTTGTGAGTATAAGGGGTACAAGTACACATCGGTAGGTCTTGATATAAGATATTTAGAGATGTGTACAGTTACAGAGGGAACAGGTGCACACCTATAGGTCTTAGAGAGAGACGTAAAAATTTGTTTCTAGGTGTGCACAGTCCAGGGGGGGACAAAAACGCATTCTTAACAGGCATGTGAACCCGTAAAGGGCAGTGCTGGGTCAAGCACCGAGGGACAAGGGACACATAGAGCCGTAAATAGGCAGTGCTGGGTCAAGCACAGAAAGCCGAAAAGCACGAGAGGCCATAAAGGGCAGTGCATTTACGGCCAGGGAAGCCAAAGTAGGGGTATGGGAAATCCCGAGAAGAATGTAAGACGCTAGACGGGGGTTCTAGTCGTATCTCGCTCTTCCAACTCTCGATCACCCACCATTACAGACGGGGGCGCCCCGAGCTTAGAAATAGGCCAGGTCAGTGGTTAGGGAACAGAGTATCCAAAATTAGTGTTTAAAAATAAATAGTGATAATTCATATGTGCACCTATAAAAAATATAGGGATATATGCAAAGGGAAAGTATTGATTGATCTGGGATGCCTCAGGAACAACCCCAAAAGAGCTAAAATGTAGTTTTCATGACCCTGATTGGATTGGACCAGTATATGGAAATTCTGGAATATACTTTGCAGTTTCATCACGCAGAAGTCAAGTGCTGTTGGTAAGATCGCCGCCTCAATATGTTTTTGGTTTATGATAGAAATATGACTGACAAATTAGGTAACCTGGTAAGCCCTGATAGAAATAATGAAACAGAAGAGAGCAAATGCTGTAAACAGTTTGGCTCTGAAGCTCTGACTTTAAAAATATTCTCTGAATTCATTGAAAGAATGGTCAGTCTGAGCTTTGATTCTGGTTGGAAAGTTAAAACTAAAAAATGTATTGGCTTTAAACAAAGACAGAACCAGAGAAATAAACATTTATAAATGTATGTGCCGATTTGTTAAAAATAATCCCCGAAATAACTGAGTGCTATATAATTGTTGAAAGTCCTGATAAGGAATACTGAACAGAATTCTGGGTTAGTGAAAAAAACAACTGAAGGCACACAAATTGGCAGTGGCATTTTGGAAAAACTCAAAAGCTTTATGTAGTGGTTTATGTAGAACAGAGATAAGTTGAACAAAAACGTGTGGATAGCCCCTTAATGGAGCAAATCCATAACAAGAGGTTTGAATTAATTGAAATAGCACAGCAAAAAAAAAATTATAATAATAAATTTTGTTTAAACAACACAATTGTAATAGGCTCTATGGAGCTGCTTATGAACACTTGTCAAGTCAAATTAATATTGTGAACACTGACAGGTCTTTTTGATAATGTATACTGTTTCAATACAGATTTACAGAAACTGAGGATGTCTCTTTAATAAATATTTGGCTGTTTAGAACTAAGTAATAGTATTGTTCATTTAGTAATAATATTGGGAAATCTGTCTGCTCTTTTTTTAGTTTATAATAATTTTGAGTAAATTAATATCACTGCCAAATGACAAACATGAACGAGGGTTTTTAAGACATTGATCACGTAGCTGACCTGTAAGCATTTATCACTGACAAAACAGTGAGAACTAAATTGACTTTATACTAAGTATTGAGGATTTGCTTCTGAATGTGTCGCTAATATAGTCTGAGTACAGTAATATGGTATGATAATTGACAAGATTTGCATTTAAAAAAAAAGGTAATAATAAGGCAATGAGTATGGTTAACAGTAATGTCATGGTATAAAATAAATACATGCATGACAATAAGTGGATAGGTTAGTTGTATTTTAAAAGTTAGACACTTCGATACTTAAAATGTAATTTTAACCAAATGTGTTAACAATGACAAGGTTAATGGTTCATGTATGTTTAAACAGCATGTGAACTATGATGACTGCAACTGGATTTGTGGTCAAAGTAAAGCTTAATAAAAGGGCTATTAAGTAATAAACTAGGAACTGCTCTAGGTTTTCGAGGAAATAATGATTATGATTATTTTTATTTTTAAAGATGGCTCAATATTGATCTTACTTATTTTTGGTTTGTTTATTTTTGTGTTTTTAACACCAAGTTTGGAATGAAAGGGTAAAATGGATATTCAATCTCTATAATTGTACCATTGATCGGGAAAATGATAGATTTTCATAAAATAAGGGTATCTTTACTGGGATTTAGGTTATAAGCAATGTCTGTATTTGGTATCTGTGAGGTGACTGAGGGTCTGACATATGTCAGGAATGCAATAACAGTGGTTATTCATTTAGCCCGGCTTCCAGAGAATAATATATATACGTTTACTGTAATGAGTTTATTTTACTATATGACCAAATTAACTAAAATTCATCATAGTTGTATAAGACATGTTAAAAGAAAACAAATAAGACAAATATCCTTCTTAAGGGTTAAATTTTTTTTTGAATTGGTTATAGTGTATGCGTTTTTCTTTAATGATTTGTTAAATCTGGTTAATGAATATGCAAATTTAGTCTTAAGGCTGTTGGATAAATGTTTGGTTTTAGAGGGTAAGTGTGAAGTAGCTGTAGTAGGAAGAGAGGTATTTACAAAGATATGTTGATGAAAGTGAGGACACTTTTCCAGGTAGAGGGACACACAGAATGATTCACTGGAAAAGACATTATGTGAAGAAAGACTAGTGCAAGTGCCAATATTGTGGGATTAAGTAAGTAGATTAATGTATATGGGAAATAAGAATGTATATGGGAAGTATTTTGTACAAAATAATGTGTTTATTACTAGAAATGTCAGCCAGTACCAGAGATTTTAAGTATGCACATGTTTAAGTTGACCAACAGTCTGCATTCTTAGCATGCATCACAACTACACCTGACCGCATTTATTAGACCAGATGTGGGGTATTAGACCCCACATTGATCTAAAACGGGGGACTGAAGGAGTGGATGCCGAGTTGCCATATCCTTCATACCAGAGATGGGACCAAGTCCCCATGTCTGCTTCATACTGATATTATATTATATTATTACATGATTTCTTGTTTGACTATTAATCAAGTTATAGCAAGAGTGAAATGTGTAACCTTATGTGTGCTGTATTTCTTTTCCTCAAGATTAATGTCCACATATTATGTGTGTGTATCCAACCGTAATGATAAGACACTTGCCAGTGCTAGAAAGCCTTGAATTTTAGATAAGTTCTCTGTGTATGTGTGTTAGTATCTGTCTGTACAGGGAGAAGCTCAGACAGTCCCAGGACAAACAATCAACTGCCAGTGTCCAGCGTATCAGATCTACGTCTTTGGAGAGTTTATCTAGGTTTTGGAACCAATCAGAATTTTGTTGACTCATGTATTGACGCAATTAGTATCCTCTGTCAGGGTATAACTGTGCTTGATTTTGTATTGTACTGGGGGCGGCCTGCGAACTCCTTCGAGAGTTTTGAAGCTGACTTCTGCTGATGAAATTGCAAACTATTTTCTTCAAGTAAAATTATTATTATTAATTGAACTCATCTCTGAGTCCTGGTCTTCATTGCGACATATCTGGTCCTTGGGTTTTAACTGTAAATTCCCCTACAAAATCTTTCAATTTCATGTCATTTTACTCACATCCGATCAATTAAGTATGATTAAGTCTATTATGTTGAGTTCTGTATATTTCAGAAATGTCATTTTTAAAATCAGAAATAGTAATTTTATATTTATATTTAAAGTCTAATCCTAAGTTTACAATAACTTTTATTATATATGATCGATCAGGTCATATTTTTCTGTTCAGTTCCGAAGAGTTTATTTAAAATATGTCCAGTCAAATATAGTTCAAGTCAGTTTGTTCATTTCTGTGTTTTTTAAGAATTATTATTATTTATATACTTGAGTGATTATATTTCAAGTATACAGTAATTCTGTTTAAATCTATAGTTTCATAACAAATTTGATTATGATCAGTTAAGTATGATTACAGTAAATCCATTTTTGTGAGAATTTTAATTATAGATTACATTTAAAGTCAATTTCTCCTGACACCTGCAGGGTTTATAATCATTTCCATTCAGTTTGATCAGTTATGTGCATTTAAGTCAATTTAATTCTATGTGATTTTCTAAGAATTCCAATTATATTTATACTTGGTTGATTATATTGCATGTTAAATTCTGTTTAAATAGGTTTTAATTATCATCCGTTAACATGTTTTTGTTGAGTTCTATGATTTCTAAGAATTTTAATCATATTTATTGATTATATTTCAAGTCTAATACTGTTGAAATCTGGAGGGTTTCTAATCATTTAATGAAATGTGCTCAGTCTAAGTATGATAAGGTGTAGTTCTGTTGGTTTTCTGATAATTTAGTGCAGAACTGAGGCGGTTTGCTGAGCTGCACAGATGATTTCTTCAGACGCTCCTGACAGCATTAGAGAGCAGAGCCGCGCAGCAGAAAAATCAATAGCAGCCTGGATAATTGATGCTCAGAGTGTGTATGAAGGTCAAACACGACTGCTGACTTCATGATGCGCAGATTACACTCCGCTGTCTGATATACTGGGATTTGCTGATCAGAATAAACAAAAACTGCTGTGCATTTTGAAAGAGAAAACATGTGCACAGGACACATACTCTGATAGTCTTCCTAAAGCAGTGTTCCTCCATCAGTCGCTGATCTATTAGTATAACTGACCTTGGCTTTTAATGTCTATTTTTGGATATCAGGCTTATGGAAATGACCAGGATCTGTGGCGTTTGGTCCTGAGAGCTTTCTACGGCTCGGGGACTTGATTTAGATCCACACCCACTACATTTAGAGGCCAGAAAATGACTGATGGATGTGATTATTGTACAAGAACGCACTTGATACATATTTGACCTCCATTGGGTTGACTGGGACGAATCATTTTGAGGGCAAAAATTATGTTTAGTCCATAAATAGAGCTCTATTGTAGGAAATCCGCTGCTAATTTCCGTTGTGGCACAAGGAAAAAATGCCGCTCTGTTGACGAACAGGTTCTGTTTGCTGTAATTAAGGAAGATAATGTTCCATCAGGGGAATTCATTACAGATAACATCTTGTTCAGTGTTATTGATGCTCAAAAGGCTAAAATAAATTTTACTTTGTATCCCGGCAGTGCTTAAAAATGACAAGCCACCACATTTCTAAGATACTGCGTTGAAAATATTTTATGTTGCGTTACGATATTTATTATGTCAGAGGCAACCATTTAGGCATCCATTCTTCATCTGTGAGTGTGACAACAGACCAACATCTAGTTGTTTTGAGGCAGATAGTGAAACGCCACCTGAACATTGTTGTTTGTTCAATTCACTCAATAGTTTGTGCTGCGGTTGGCAATTCCATTGATTTTCATGTTTACTGAGTGCCTAAGGTGACAGAACGAGTTCAAACAAATGAAATGAGAATTGTCTTGTTATTTACTTATCCTCATGTTGTTTAAAAACCTGTGTGCTGTTCGTTTTTTCCATGTAACAAAAGGAAAATTTGGAGAATATGTACAGAGAAACCAATAAATAACACCATTAAGCACTATGAAAGTTATCCAAATAAGTTTATTGTAAGTCTTCTGAAGTCATACGATAGATTTGTGTGACGACAGACCATCATTTATTCACTGATCACTGAAGCAATGAGGGAATCATTAAGTCAGTGAGTTGAACTCAAGAACAAATAACTTTGATTCAGTCAACCAATAAATGAATCAGTGAGTCAGTAAATTGAACTTGGGAACAGATTAATGTTATTCGATCAAACAATGAGTGAATCAATGAGTCAGTAATTTGAACTCAAGAATCTATTACTTTGATTTAGTTAATCAATGAGTGAATCATTGATTCATTAAGTTGAACTCAAGATCTGATTACTTTGACTCAGTGATCCAATGAGTGAATCATTGAGTCAATACGTTGAACTAAAGAGCTGATTACCTGTGAGTGAATTGAGTCAGTAAGTTGAACTTAAGAACCGATTACTTTGATTCAGTCAACCAATGAGTGAATCATTGATTCAATAAGTTGAACTCAAGAACTAAATACTTTGAGTCAGTGAATGAATCACTGAATCAGCAAATTAAACACAAGATCCAATTTGTGAACTAAAAATTCATGCTATTTTCTGAATCATGATTCTGAATTAATTGAATTCTGAATCTACTTCTCTCATGAAGAGCCATGGCAGATATCAGGGTTTTTCACGAATTATGACTTAAAGCATATTACTTCAGAAGTCTTGAGATTTATTTAGTACTCTTTAATAAATATAATATGTCAGTGATAATAAAAGTTGTATAAATTGGTGGTGAAACAGTTTGGTGGTTAAAAAGTGTTTAAATATCCCTCTTTCGTCTTTTATATTGCAGGTTTGAAACAACATTTTGGTTCACATGAATTTGTTTGTACAGTAATAAGCACAATTACTCATCTAAATATGCTTTCGCTTCTCTTGTGAGTGTTTGTGGAGTTGTTCTGTGTCTTTCTGGACTTTGAGAGCAGAGCGGTGTGTTCAGCATCGCGGCTTGTGATGAATGGATGTTCTGATTTGACGCAGACTCTGCAATCGCATTCCTGCTGCGGTAGTGTTGAAAGCCGCAGTTCTGAAGGACATTCAGGTGAAAAAATTACATTTCCCAGCTGTTCTCTCAGCTCTTCAGCCCTTCATTTTTATGCGTGCTTGAAAAACATGGTGTGTGGCTGGTACTTGTTCATGAAGTATATTTAAAAAGCATTTTAGAGGTGTTTTCCAGCTAACAGCCATCGAGCATAAAACAAGAGTCTCAAATCAAACTCTGCTCTGAATTACAGTTTTTAAAACACTTATATTTACCATTACAAACACACAAAAGCATTGTGCACAGTCCACTTATCAATTAAAAATATAACAGATATATAATAACAGATTATATTCTTTATTATTTTATACAATATTATTGGAATAACATCGGAATCGGCCGATAATGGCATTAAATCTAAATATCGCCATCTGCACGATATGAAAAATTATGTGATATCTCTTTCAGATAAGAGAAATAGATTAATGCTAGCCATAAGATCACATCAGCAGTGTGTCTCATTGTTGAAGCAAATTTTTGCCTGAATGATGGTGAGATTCACTGCGTTTAAACTGAGAATGCATGTACAAAATGACACGTTTGGTGTATGATAGAGTAAACGATAATAGCACATACAGCAGCGGAAGCCTCCCCCGTGTCCTAATGCCCGTTCTGTAAGGAGTTTTAATTTCTTAGAGGGCACTGTTGGCCTACTTCTAATAAAATGAAAGCAAAATACACATTTTTAGACTGTGTCTCTGATTAAATAAAGCAGTAATTCAGGCAATAAAATCATGAGTTTATTTTGATTTAAAGGTCAAAAGCTGTAGCTTACATAAAAAAAATCACTTGAATTATTTATATATATATGATTTATTCATTAATGTGTTTATTTAAGCAAATTATGAAATTATTGAATGAATTATCTCTAAAAAAAATTCAGTATATTTAGAAATCTTTTGCTTTAGACATTTACAAATGTTAGATCTTAAAATAAAATGTTTAAGGTTACCACTGCATCTTTCTAAGAGAGAAAAAAAATGCAGTGTCCGAATATAGTTTATTTATAGTTCTTTTCAAATGTTCAGTGTACTGTCATTATAAAAGAACTTCATTATTGTTTATTTAATTCTAACAAATGAGTTTTGTTTAAAAACTAACCAAAATGAAAAATAATTTGCTTAGAATTTCTTCACTGGAGAGATTTGTTTCCAAACAAAAGGAAATATATCGATATCTGCATAAGCTATGGGCTATAATGAATTTAAAAATATCGGCATATCGGATATCGGCAAAAATACAATATTGTGCATCCCTTATTATTACTATATAATTTATTTAATGATTACAGAAATATAATGAATTAAGTGACATACTTTCATTAGGTGGTTCTTAGAGGGACGTCCTCCAGGAACATCCTGATCCACCGGTCTGAGGATGTTAAGAGTGTTAAGAATGATAAATGAAGTCTTTTGTACATTCGAGGGTGCTAGAATGGCTGAATTCACAGTCTTTGGTGTGTCAGTCTCTTTGAATGGCAGCTCTTATCTCAGGGGGTGATGGCTGGACTGAGCTGTTATTTGCCCGCTGTCAGCGCTGCTGGCCCTTTACAGCCCACAATCCTCTGTCTTCACTTCCAGGGCATTGATAAGGCTATTCAAACAGCGAGGATTGACTCCTGAGCTTCTGCTCAAACACAGATTCAAATCATATCATGATCATATGAGTTATGAGATTCCTGTTGGTCTGACCTCAACTACAATTAAACGACAGTCATGGAGTGCATAACAGGTGATGCGTAATTTTAGTCTTTATAATTTTTTAAGTCTGCATAGCTACCAATTGCATGGGCTCGTGGTGAAAAAATTTTCTCTTTCATTCTCGATTAGCCTGATGAGTCGTTTCATTCTAACTGCTCATTCGACTGAAGGTAAGAGGAGAAAGCCGCTTCACTGCACTTTTAGCACGTTCTGCTGGTGAGTGGAGTTAAAGTCCTTCCACAAGCATTTTTATTCTTTATATTCATGATAAAAAACCTTCAGCAGCTCATGCCATCTGCTGCTGAGCACAACTCGCAAGCCCTCAGAATCGCTGGATTTGTGATAAAATATTTGCTGGCCTTATAAATCATTCAGATGGGGTGAATTTAAGGGTTTTTTAGTGTTCACAGGCGATCTGAAACTCAGAAAAGCCATTTCTGGGTGTGAGTGTGTGTGTTTGTGTGTGTGTGTGTGTGTGTGTGTGTGTGTGTGTGTGTGTGTGTTTGAATGTGGGTTCATCCAATACTCCAAACAGTATATGTCTGTGAACTCTAGAGTTCAAAATTAACCTTAAGTTAAATGTCTGAGAATTATTGTGTTTTAATTAGAGCATAATTTAATTTATTGAATTTAGATTTTAGAATATAGAGACGACTGTCTTGAGAATTCTAGAGTTCTAAAGGAAATTTATACTCGATCATTTGAGTTCAAAACTAATCAAGAGCCAATTGCCTGATACTTTTGTAGTTTTTTTGTAGGATTAATCATGTATTTAAGTGTTTTGTCTGAGAAATTGTTGAGGTTAGACTCAGTTGTAGAGTCAGTCATTTGAGAAATTGTAGGGTTCAGAGTGAATCTAGACTATTGATTGTGTATTCTAGAATTCAGAACAAAGGTAAGAGTCAATCGTTTGAGAAAAGTTTGAGTTCAGAGGGAACCCATACTTTGTCATTTGAGTATAGTGTTCAGAACAGATGTACCTGTATAAGATGTCACACTGAAGAAGCTGATCTGACTCACATGTTTTGGACGTGCCCCACACTTACTGTTTACTGGTCAACCATATTTGATACACGCTTTCAAATATGTAACATACAACTGAAGCCATGTGCTGAATTTTCTATATTTGGTGCTCCAACTGATGAATCAAATCTGACTCGAAGACAGCTAAACATTATTGCTTTTGCATCCTTATTGGCTCGCAGACGGGTGTTACTACATTGGAAATCTGCAAACCCACGTAAAGCATCGCATTGGCTTCTGCATTGATCTGATGTTATACCTACATTTGGAAAAGATTAAATATTCAATTAAACATTGCCATAAATATTCATATGTCTGGCAACCATTGGCGGTTTCTCCATTAGGGTGATTGGGCGACGCACCACCAAAGCACCACTGTTTTTGCTGCCTCTAAATAGTCAAATCAGCGTCGAGTCGCGTTCTGTGTAGTACCACCCCTTTTTGGGCGATTTTTGTCAAACTGTGAATCGCCCAGAGTGCTCATAGACTTCCATTCAATTATCTTTTTTTTTTTTCGAACTGCAGCCACTGCAATGCAATCTCATTTAGTTCTGGGAGGGCTAGCCCTAACGTGCTTTCGTCATCGTGCGTAACCTTAACTTGTGCAACAACTGGTGGGAACAGTGACATCCAATAATATTTAAAAACTATTTTTAATTTTAACAACAAGGAAAAATGTATAAACTACTTTAACATCTTTATCAAATGTGAAAAAAAAACAGAAAGACGGGGACAGCTATGCAAATTCAGTTGTCAACTGAACTTGATTAACATCACGGCGAACGTTAACTCTGCGTAGTTAACGTATATAAGGATAAATTGGCAATTAAAGAATTATGATAACCAAGACCAAATTTAAACATCAAACAAGTATCTACAAAGGGCGGGAAGTCGTATAAACAAGTATTTTCGAGGAAGTGGTATGAGCAGAGAAAAAGGCTAATAGGCTGCGAAGTAGCTGACGCTTTATTCTGCTAATTTACAGCTGCATTTTGTTGCATCGCAAGAGCATGACAGACATTGCATGGACAACTACTGGTGTCACCGAAATGCATCATCTCTCGGAGAAGGTGAAAAAACACGAAAGAGCAAAGATGCATATGGATAGTAGGGAGCAGTGTAATATAAGTGAGTAATTTAAGTAAGTAGTGTAATGTAAGTGAGGAATGTGATATAAATGAGCAGTAATATAAGCGAGTTGTGTAAACAGGGATTAATGTGACTTCAATTATTTCTTATTAAACTGAAATCGAAGTAAAACATTTTTTTTTTTGGAAACCCACGTCTTGGCATCAGTCTTCATTTGCTACTGCTGTTAACATGCATATAAAAACATAAGGAGAGCCAGAGACTGATTCCTAATGTCAGTTTATTTTTAATTAATATTATAGTAGTTCAGTTCCCTTTACATCTTTAACTAGCTGTTAATTTATCATGTGTATATATATATATATATATATATATATAAAGGGACCGATGTAGAATCAATTATTTGAGAAATTGAGATTAAAAGACTTTAATCATTTGAGTATAGGGTTCGTGCCAGATTTCAGAGTCGTTCTTTTTGTAAAATGAAGAGTTGAAAGTGAAAACTCTAAAGTCCAAAACAGATGTAGACTCAGTTGTTTGAGAAATTGCTCAAACATTGGTATTATATGCTTCAGAACAGATGTAGAGGCAATCTATTTATAAACTGAAGAGTTCAAAGTGATTCCAGACTCAGTTGTTAAAGTACAGGATTCAAAGCAGATGTATACCCAATCATTCGGAAAACTGATGTTTGAGTATTCTGAAATTCAGAACAGATGTAGACTTAAGCGTTTGATAAATTGAAAAGTTCAGAATGAATCCAGACTCAATCGTTTCGGTATTCTAAGGTTCAGAGCAGATGTATTCAGTCTTTTGAGAATCTGTAGAGTTCAAATTGAACTCCAGACTTAATTGTTAGAGTATAGGATTCAGAAAAGATTAAGAGTCAATAGTTTGAGAAATTGTGGTGCTTAAAATGAATCCAGATTCAGTCATATAAGTATTCTGAGATTCAGAACAGATGTAGATTCAATCGTTTAATAAATTGTAGCATTCAAAGTGAATACAGTCTCATTGGTTTAAGTATAGGATTCAGAACAGATGTAGAATCAGTTGTTTGGAAACATACAGTTTGATCATTCTGAGATACAGAACAGATGTAGACTTAAGCATTTGATAAATTGAAGAGTTCAGAATGCATCCAGGACTGTTTGAGTCTTCTAAGGTTCAGAGCAGATGTAGTCAGTCGTTTGAGAATCTGTTGAGTTTAAAGATAATCCAGACTCAATCATTAGAGTATAGGGTTGAAAACAGATGTAGAGTTGGTCATTTGAGAAATTGTAGCTTCCATACTCAATTGTGGCATATTTATGGGCTCAGAAGATATGTTACGTCAGCCATTTTAAAAATGAAAAATTAAGTTCACAATTCAGGTCATGTTCCTTAAATAATACAACTTTACTTTAGCATCTGAACTGTCTAGACCAGCAGCGGTAGCCTCGGCCTTGAATCTAAGTTTAGTCCCGATCAGCTCAAATGTTCTGCTCATCTGCGGTCAGCAGTGAAAGTTGTATCATCTGCACATCCAGATTTATGATGACTCAATATACACTCCAAACCACACACACTCTAAAGAAATTAAAACCATGTGACTGGACACTGAACTGGACCAGACAGCTTTGTCATGCATGTCTGGTTAAATAAAACTTCCTCCATCAGCATGCTGTGAACCAAGAGCAGTACTACACACAGTGCACTGATATGCTGTATGTTTCCCCTTTTGCCCTATGGCTTGAAGTAACAGGTTCCTCAAACCCTGATTGTACACTTTAAATCGAAGATCTTGTTATCCAGACGTCTGCTGTAGGGGGGCTTTATTCACAGTGGAAGATTTTGGAGGAGGTTTTGCCGTTTCAAAATCTTAGGTCATCAGATTACAAGCACTTTGTAAAGTTTTGGGGTATTCAGGCGCTTCCGTCTGTTCTGCCATCGTTGGCTTTAATGAATAAGTCATCAAGGCCAGTTGCCACTGAAAAACAGATACTTTTTAGGCTCTATACCATAAGAATTCTGAATTATAAGTTGGAAATTAATGTTGTGGTTATGTAAGGCTGTCTGTCATCAGGTGTCATGATATTCTGCCTGAACATCCTGCTAAATTTAGTCAAGAAGTGTCATGAACTGAAACAGTCGGTGTCTGGTTTGCTGATGCATGTCTACAGGTTTGATAAAATATCTCAACGACTTACAATACAAGTTCAAGCAGAAGCCCAGCTGAGTATTTGATTGCTACTGGTTGAAAAAGGCCATTTATACGCCAAAGAAAGCATTGATATAGCATTTGATGGATAGAGAATCATAAGATTCGCTTGAAATGCTGTGAAAGAGCCAGGTCAGGTTGAACTTAAGGAATTCAGTGAATTGGATTTCTGAAAGCACAATTGATTGTATCCGTCTGTCTGCAGTTCTCAGCGGATGCCTACAAATGTGTCATAGCAAACATTGAAAATCTGGTCGTGTACCGGATTGTAACTTTCACAAAAAATTAAATGACCACTGAAATTATACAGTGCATGGTTTCCAAAATTATTAGTATTAACACTAGTATTTTTCACCAGCTACCACTGTTAGTGTGTGTTTGTGTGATAGATAGATAGATCCTATTTCCGCCTCCTACATACAGGCTTTATTACAGTTGCACACAGATAAAATTGAGCTTTTGAAGGCCTCTGTATATCTGATATAAACAGCCACATAGAGTCCAATGTGACGCATCACATTCTTTCCACATTAAAAAACCCAGAACAAACTAAATTAAATCATCACTCATCGCTGGTGGTTGGAGTGCAAGTAATGGTTATTTCTCTTCCTGCTGTTGAGGATGTGTTTTGGGTGGGCTAGAGGGGGGTTTCGATTCATGTCTCCATCACATTAGAACTCATTACCGCTGCTTTACCACTACAGCATCAGGAAACTTTGTGTCTATTGTGTGCAGCTCTAGAGCAGAACTCCATCTTCCATCTCCTGTGTTAGTAAATGTGGTTGCATTCAGACTCTTGGTACACTCAAATGACCAGAAATCACTTCCATTCAGGAATAAACCTGAAGTATGATTACTGTAAGAATAGACAGGCGTGGTTTTGTGGATGTGAGATATTTTCAGATTATTCAGATATGTTTTTCATCTGAACACTGGGAGAGAAAATGTATTAAATGTGACACTGAAGAATTGTTTTAAAGCTGTAGTTTCAAATGTATTCAAACTGATACATTTATACTAAATAAAACATATTATATATTTTTCAGTGAATCCATCTGTCTGTCTGCCTATCTATCCGTCTATCTATCTATAACAACTTGGTTTTCATAGATGACACATGCTCCACAAATAAAGCTCTTGTATGAAAGCTCCCTTCTATATTAAAGAAATGGTGGAAAAACCGACTTTCTGAGTCATCTGTCTTCTCCTTAATAGATTCATCAGCAGTGTCATTTCAGTGGTGAGTTTGATCAAGTCTTATAGAAATATATTTCATGTAAAATGCTCTGACAGAATCTTTGGAAAGGTGTCACACACAATAAATGCCCTTTGAGAAAGTAAAATGTGGAGCTTCAAACAGACGAGCATGAGAGCACAGCACGGCTCCTGTCAGGGAGAAAGATTTCAGAGTTTTTAGGTAACAGTAGAGGATGTCATTTTTTTTTTTCCTGAACACGGCCACACTAAGGCAGGTTGTGGCAGGAGGGAGTTGAAGTCAGCTGTGAATAGAAATGTTTCTGCCCGGAGGAGGAGGACAAGAGGCCAGCAGGTTCTGGCTTCAGACATGCTGCTGTTGTTACTCACCCTTCCTTGACTCTTAACCCCGCCCACCATCCCCTGCTCTAGCTGTAAGCCCCGCCCATTACTCCACCCCAGTCATCTCATCCCTCCCTACCTCTGTTTCCATCACCTTGCTTCTGTTTGTTTATCCATTCAGATGGTTTGCAATAAATCACACATACTAAAACATACTAGAAAGTAAAGATTGCATACAAACTTTGATGTTGACTTTATAATGCATGAACAAAAACTTTTATTTTGGATGCAATTAATCATTTGACAGCACTAATATATACTGTATATATAAATATATTATTAATCTGTGTTATTTTAGTATTTTATATACTGTTATTTTAGAAATTGTGTGTTATTTTGTCATTTTTTATTAACTTTACATTAAATCTTTGGTTAGTTTTAATCTATTTTGTAGTTTTATTACCTTCAGTACTTCAAAAGTTAGAAGTCAAGATAATCTTCATCAAGATAAGACATCATTTCCTGTGGCTCCAGACTGGTTGGTCATATTTACAGCTCAGGTGATAGCCGAGCCATTGGGATAAATGAGAATCTAATAGTAAGCTACCCACACAGCCTGACAGCCCAATCAACACTCCGCTGCTTGTCTGTAAGCCCCGCCTCCATTCCCGCCCCATTCCATTCATGTGTGCCAGGCTCTGAAGGCCGCCTCGCCACACAGCTCACTGGCAAGATTAGACCCTATTGTATGGAGAGTGAGCCGGCAATAGGCCTGTCAGCTTTCTGGCGCCCAGGGAATAATTACGCTTGGACTGATAGATGGCCGTAACTGCGGAAGAAGAATGGAGTAATTCTCATATGCGCCCTACCGCAAAATGCCGGCGGCCATTAACTGGAATGATGGGGAATTAAATTCTCTGCAGTATTTTAACAGGATCTCATTTGCAGCGGAAAGCCGAAATATTGCGGCGTACCTCACAATTGTGTCATTCGATTTCAGCGGCCTTTGAATGGCACTCGGTGTGTGGTAATCACTCTACTGTGCGTGACACAGGGGACAGCTGGGGGACCAGACATGCTCATAAGGCTGTTGAGTAATTAAAAGAGATCCAGTCAAATAGATCAATGAGGATGTGGTGTGTTTACACTGGGTGTGTGTCTGTTTAAGAGGACAGTTCACCATAAGAATGAATATTCTGTCATTTACTTACTCTTATGTTGTTTCCTTTATGACCAAAAAGAGACTTTTAAGCTTGAAAAATGATGCAGAAGCATCATCAAAGTAATCTAATATGTTTCATGTATTATATTTAAAGGAATTACCTTACAATTAACCATCTACTCACCCTCAGGCCTTCTACATCGAAAACAGATTTGGAGAAGTGTAGCATTGTATCACTTGCTCACTAATGGATCCCCTGCAGTGGATGGGTGCCGTCAGAATAAGAGTCCAAACAGCTGATTAAAACACCACAAGAATCCATATGACTTCAGTCCATCAATTAACATCTTGTGAAGATAAAAGCTGCATGTTTGTAAGAAACAAATCCAGCATTAAGGTTTTTAATTAAGGTGTTTTAAATTTAAACTTTAGCCTCTGGACAAAATACCAGTACATAATCTATAATAATGCTTTTAAGTCAATCCCCTGTTGTCCTCTCATATCAAAGTCTGCCCACATATTCATTTAAAATGGTATTCGCTTGTTAGCGGTGCTTGATCCTTGGATATTTTTCTCTTGATTCAGATGAGATGATCTCTTTTCACAAGAGAAAGCAATAATATGGACAAAGGACTCATATTTAGCTGAAAGGGTTAAAGTTGAAAATGTCTGCATGGATATGTTTATTACAAACATGCAGCTTTTTGTTTCACAAGATGTTAACTGATGGACTGGAGTGGTGTGAATTACTTGTGGATTCTTGTGGGGTTTTTATCAGCTGTGTGGACTCTCTTTCTGACGGCACCCATTCACCTCAGAGCATCCATTGGTGTGTGATGTAATGCTACATTTCTCCAAATCTGTGAACAATAAAGAAACTACATCTTAGATGGCCTAATGGTAAGTAGATTTTCAGCAAATGTTTATTTTTGGGTGATATATTACTTAAGTCTTCGGAAGCCATACAGTTGTTTTGTGTGAGGAACAAACTATAATTTACCTTGTTTACAGAAAATCTTGACATTTGCTCTGTAGCATGACCTTTGGTCGTTGTATCTAAAAAGTAATTGGGCCACACATGCATTCTGACTAACAAGAACTCAAGAGCTTTAATTTCCAACTCCTAAAACATCTGATATCCTGATGAGTTTAATCGTCTCTGTGCCGACTGATCAGAGAGCATCTTCAGTCTATAAGAATGTTTATGACTTATCTCAGCATTAGATTAAACTCCTTTCCCATGAGGATTCGTGTCAAGTTGAGCAATAACTCAAAAGCTCATTAATTAGTCTTCCGTTTGATTGCTTTTCCAATATCCAGAGATCATGGTTTGGCTCTTAGAAAGCCACTCGACTTTTCGACACAGCAAACAAGTAAATTTAAGAGTCTGTAATTGCTTCTTTGATCTTATTGTGGGTCACAGGTTCATTTCCGTTTTTTTCCGTTTATTTGCTGTAAATGTCTTTGTGCAGAATTGTTTCTTTAAAAAGAAAGTATTTTATCAGACTCCAAGGGTTGAGCAAAACCTTTTTTTTTATTCGGACATTTAGCATGTATTTGAAATATATTTTGGCCGGGAAAAAAACATCGGAAGACTTTAATAATTTCACCTAATATTCTGGCTTTTGGAGTTTAAGAAGAGATCTCAAACTGTGCTCATATTAATTTTTGTAGCCCAGCAAATTAATAACTGAAAGCACACATACTTATAGAGGAAAATATAAGCCATAATGTTTCTTCCAAGCTGTGTTTATCCATCGTTTATCAGTCTTTTTCATCTTTCTGGCCTCCCATGTTGCCCCTGTAAACATGGTGCCAATGGGTATGTGCCCAAATGCCTATATGGTCAATTTAGTCCTGCTTTTGTTCTCTCAAACCCATTCAGGTTATTTTCATAGATGATTTAGTTGTAGACTCTGGCCTGCTCCCACAGTCTTCTGTTTGAATGCAGCATGCATTTTCATTAACTTTACTGTTATAGAGTGTTTTGTGCAACAGCTCTTTATTTATTAAGAAAAAAGCTATACTTCTCAGCATTACAATGAGATTTTCTTTCATTCACGTAGCTGAGAGTGAGCTACTGATACCCTGTTGAACTTAGTATGAATTTCCCAGTGCGCATTAATGGCGGATGACCTAGGAACTCTTGCTTGTGAAGCTAAATGGGTGTTTTAGTTTCACAAAAACCTCATTTAAACATTAAATTGTCATTTGGGAGAGCCATACCCCCTTGTGTAACTCTAGATAGATTTGCTAATCCATTTTTTATTCCGTGAAGTTAGTGGAGAACATAATGATATCTCGACAATTTGTAATAAACAAGTCTTGGCATTAGATAAATTCTGCACATTCAGGGCTATTAAAAATACCCACCGTGAAGGGAGCTGCAATACAGGAAGTAGCTTTGATGATTTGTGCTGGTGGTGGGATTCAGGTGGAGATAAAGCCACAGCGGGAAATGAAGGGTGGCTGAGATGGTCTCGCAGCACGTGTGCGACTTTTGTATTACGCAACTCGTGACCAATCAGAGAGGGGAAAACTCTAATCGTGTGGCCGAGAGGAGACAAAGCGACCCTCCCAGCGGAGCCAATCAGTAACAGTGCACTCTTACAGCAGAGCCAATCAAATGGAAGGGTTATGAATTGTAATACCACAGGTCTCATTTAAAATAGAGTGCTGTTAAACCTTGAGATACGGTCACATCTGCTGCAGCCAAGTGAGGATACATGTAATGGAGCTTAATTTAAAATATATGCGTTAATAAAGGCTTGATGCTTAAATATTTCATGGGGGACTTCATTATGACTGCTTTCTCAACAGCAAAAAAGATTGTTTTGGGTCATCATGAAGTTGCTAATTTGCTCTAAGGAGTTTTAACACAGTTGCTAGGTGGTCTGTGTGGTTGCTAAGGCATTAAACTCTGTGACATTCTGCTCACTAGATATGGTTCGAGAATTTGATTGTAAGTCTATGGGATTGTAACGTTTTATCATCAAATGCAAGTCATTATGTGGGTGTTTCTTCAACGTGGGTCCTGAATTTTATTAAAAAGAAAAAAAAAACTGATTTTGTTTTGTGTTGTTTTACTCTCAGATATTAGATCTTGAATGTAATCATTTATACTTTTTTTTTAACAATGAATCAGATTAAAATATAAATTTCTACGTTTAGAACTTTGATACTGTACATCTAAATAAAAAAATCCTCACGAATGTCCCTCATTTGTCATTTTCACAACAACCAATACCCCCCCCATTTCCCCCCCATTGTGTTTAATTTCAGTCACACTGTAATTTTGTCCAAAATATTATTTAATCCTGTGAAATCCTGTGGCAAAGACATCATTCGTTTTGTTCCAAAAATGTTTCAAATGCATTTACACCACAAAATGCTTTAAAAAAAATATATGTAATTTGAGATTTGATGGAAATACCACTGTGGTTAAATTAAATATTTTTGAATTTGTCTTAAAAGTCCACCGCAACAAATATGTTCATAGTTGAAGAAAAGCCCATATCCAATAAATACAGAGTTCTGGCATGAAACTCTAGATGGCGCAGTCTGATAGGTCCAACTCTGTCTGACCTAATGACATCATTACTACATGGCACAGCTGATTGGTTCGCTCCTGTATCAGTAGCCAATGAGCTCGCTGCTAGACTAGATTATGACTAGAGCTTGCCATAGCAGGAAACCCTCCACCTTCCCCAGCTCCACATGTATAGATCTGCTACGAGGTGATTCATGTATGCTATATGGGGGTTATTTCAGGTACATTCAACAGTTTATGCAGCAGCAATATTTCTTACATGCTCACAGCAGCATGTTGTGGCTGTAACTGGCAGTAGCAAGTCTTTGTACTTACTCTGCCGCAGCAGCAGCGTAGCAGATCTATTCCGCCAAGACCAAAAAATTTACATTCTCATGTACATTACCATGCCAATCCCTCCAAGAGCTGTCATAACAGAAGTTCTGTCATGAACTTAGGAAAGTTCACCTTTAATTTGAGATATCATTCATTTCTGAAGCATGCAGGGTAAGATATGTTTCAAATTTCAGTAGTTACTATTGGCGTTTCTTCAAATCCTTAACCCTCAGTTTGAGTAATAGTACCAATAGTGATGGTTATTAGCAAGCGTGGCTAATAAATGTAATATATTTTCTAAGATAATTAAATCCAATGAAATAGACACAAATGACGACATACTGTAGCATAAATCCTGACATACTGTCTTCTGCTTTGTTTATCTCATTGCAGTTTCATCTGTTCTGGGATTTTCCACTGAGGAGACATTAAGACAGGGGAATGTGGACGTGGGAGAGAACGTGTCTCCGTCTCCTGCATGATTCCCTGTGAACCAGCAGCCTCCATCCTAAAGAGCAGAGAAGCGTTTACTGCCCGTGAGTACAACTCAGCCTCTCCTACAGTGCGAGTGATTTGTGTTTCTGTGATGTTATGTAAGTGCTGGCACAGTATTTTTCCTCAGTATACTGCCGTCTCCTGCAGCTACACTTTAAATCATATTAAAGTCAATGTGCCAGAAAAGAAATAGAGTTGATTTCGAAATAAAAGAGATGCCGCATTGACGGTCTGTGAGAGAGGTGAGTGATGTCAGCATATCTGACAGACAGCAGCTCTCGTAGGAGTTTACAGGGGTCCGTCTGAAGCATTCAGGGCCACCAGGAGACGTCCAAATGTGTCCGGACCCACAAACCCAGCCGGAGCAGAACAAACACACCCACTGACACGTATCAGCTTCAGATGACACCCCCACGGGTCATTTGCACACTGCCTGTCAAGCTGTAATCTGATTGGCTGTTTTTATGTAATTCATGGTACAGGGTTTTATTGGTTTGTCCTGTTTACAAGTTACCGGGTGGCTAAAATTACCATTTCTGAGGAAAGGTTTACGTTTTTTTCAGTTTTGAATTCTAGACAGCTTTGTTGATGGTTAAGAAGTCAATTTTGTACTTAATTTGTGTGTTCTGTTCAGTTTAAAGAGTCTATCATTAAATGTGGTATACATATATCGACATTATATCAGCCAACCTCATATTGTCAGCCATTGAAAAACCCATTTCGGTTAACTGCTAATCTCATTACATGTTTCTTTTCTAGTCTAAAACTAAACATGTTATACAATTAAAATTTCTCATCCATTAATGCTTTAAGTATAAAATTAAACAACTCAAAATGTAGCATAGATTCCAATTAAAACTGGATTTAACCACATTTAATATTTTCAATTTCTCCTTTGTAGCTGCAGTCAAGGAGGAGAATGACCTTGTAATCACATTCATATTTTGCAATTAATTGTGGAAAGTTTATATTTTCTAGTAAATTTGCGTACCTTCCAGTACAGAAAGGTTACCTCTCAATTTAAAATTGCGACAAAACCCGAATTATATTGTAGATGCTATGACGCATTTCATACTGGATGTAATTACGAAGCGGATGTAATGCTAATCGCTTTATATGGTAATTCTCTTTTTGAGAAAACAAAGAGTTTATTATGAGACTAAATGTTTTTGTACATTAATGTTTTAAGACAAAACAGCCTAAATTGTAGCATAGATGCCTAGTACACTGTGTGTACTTCCCTGATTAGTTATTAGTGAGGAGCAATAAGCAACAGCCAAAAAAAATTGTGAGAAACACAAAATTAGACACACTTTGTAGTTTTTTGGTGGATTGTGAAAGGTTTTCGTATTAGTAAGTTTGTATGAAAATTAATTTTGTCATTGTACCTGTAGACACTGCAGTTCATATTTTACGATTACTTAGTGAAAGTGTGTGCTCATATGACAGAAAACAACACAAATGACTTTGGAGCCTGAATGAGCTGCTTTGTGGACTAGTATTTATGCTTATAGTCCAAAAAGTCTGGCTATGCAAGGCTGTTTGAGTTTTATTTGATGGACTCTGAGTCTTTTAGGCCCAACATGCTGTAATGGCTATTTCCATGTAATTGCACTGTAAAAAATAATTCAGTGGCTTAGTAAATTTCACAAAAATAAAGAGCTATATTAACTTAATAAAATCTTTTGAAATCATTTAAGTGATATTTTGAGT
Organism: Carassius gibelio; assembly: GCF_023724105.1. Lineage (NCBI taxonomy): Eukaryota > Metazoa > Chordata > Actinopteri > Cypriniformes > Cyprinidae > Carassius > Carassius gibelio. Next base: position 6,697,709 of record NC_068420.1, read on the forward strand.
GGGTCAGATTAAAAATAATAATTAAAAATCCAACCAATCATTTCTCAAAAATTTACATATATTATTTAAGTTTATGTAATGAAAATAAATAAGTATTTAACTAACTAATTATATTTTTAATATACCTTCAATATTTCTGGTGAATTCTAATAGAAATATTTGATAATTATTTACTTGTACTGATCTGTTTTAGAAACTAAAATTATTAAGTATTTCCTACCAATTTTCCTAAATAAAGTTCCAGCTTAATAAATGAAAGTTTAAATAAATTGAGTAAATTTCGCGGCTAAAGTGATCACGTGTGCAGCTCCGCAGGAAAAAAAAAAAAAATCTGCTTTCCTCAGCAGCGACGTCGACTAGCCATACACCTCACAGCTCCTGGTAAGTAACGTTAGTCAGCTAATCCTACTTACGTTTGTAACACTTTATTAAAAAGTTAATAATTATTAAGCATTTCCTAACAATTGTCTTTGTATTTTACGTCATATTCAACAAGTTTCGTAGCTTAATCGAAGTCACCTGAAGGACGGCTTTCCTCAGCAACGGCAAGGCCCGCACTCCTCTCATATTGTGGTACGTTATGTAATTTATCCAGCTAGTTAATACTAATTATGTTTGTAATGTTTAATTCAGAAGTTAATTATTAAGGATTTCCTAATAATTGTGTTTGTATTTTGCGTCATCTTAAGAAGTTTAACAAGTTTCGCGGCTCAAGCAAGAGGCACCTATCACTGAAGGACTGCTTTTCTCAGCTACGACGTGAACAGCATCACTCGAATTTCCTGTAAGTAACGTAGTCATTTTATAACTATGTATATTTGCAATGATGTATTCAAAAGTTGATTAAACATTGACCGTGTGTACGTGTACATAACAGTGTAGTTTTCTAAGTTAGTTAGTGGGGCAGCCATATGTATGTTAGGGTTTTTTTTTTTTTTTGGAGTGGGTTAACGTTCGTACTATTTGGATCACCGTTTATTTCAACCGCCATTTGAAAGTCTAACGATAAGTGTAACCGTGGTCCAGCAACTATACATGCCCAATGGAAAACGATTTTGTACAGGTTCCCCTTTGGGGTCAGTGGCTTGTCAAAAGGGAACACATCATTTATGAACTTTCAAATGACAACATTCTGTCTTGTAAAAAGCTGTCACGTTTTTGTAAAACATCATAATTACTACATGAACTCAGGTATGAGCTCTTAAATCACCACTACAAATACTCCATGCAAAAGTATTTAAAATGGCGTGGACATAACATAGACTGGTGCGTTTTAATCAGCTCCCACTATATGCTCCGTTGTAAAATCATTCTAGTACACTGAAACTTATGACATACAATATCGGTCAAAAGTTTGAAAACATTAAGCTTTTTAATGTAACAAATCCAGACCTGGTGGGTATTGAAGGACAGCCGAGGCTGGGTGAGGGGTACGTTGTTTTAATTGAGTGAACTTACTAAATTTCTTAAGAGTGTGTTTAAATATATTCATTTTGATTTGAATTAAGTAATATTTTTGTTCCCTGAAACAGATCAGTTTAATTTTCCATCCTTAAATAGTTTGATAGAAATTTCACAAATATATTATGTGTATTATAAATGAACAATTTGTTAGTCAAATACTAAATTGTTTTAGTGGAAAAAATAAAATATAACTGTACATTTTAGATAAAATAAACTGTTGTATTTTTAGTCAGTTAATATGTTTACATTTATGCATTTGGCAGACGCTTTTTTCCAAAGCAACTTACATTATTTCCTCAATAAAAGCCTATAGCATTGATTTACAGCATAGAAGCTCGCAGTTGGTCTCTTTTCATTTTTCTTTTAGGGTTATTGTTAAAAATAAATGTCCCTATGTAGAAAATTAACCTGTCTTGTTGTTAAGAAGAATGCTGTTAATTTTTGCAACTCCTCCCCCTAGTAAACTTTGTTTGAGATTTTACCTATCATATGGTCCAACAGAATGTTTGCTTCTTCAGGTGCTATTTGTTTTGTGTATTTGTCACTTTCTTGTAACATTCAGGTTAGAGTTGTTCCGATTCCGATACTAGTATCGGAAATATCTCCGATACCACAACAAATTCTGGCATCGGCATCGGCGAGTACATGAACCCATATACCGATCCGATACCATTTTCTTAAAAAAGACCTAGTTATGACCGCAAGCTTTGCCTAACCGCTGCACGGTTCTTCTTCGCTGCTCAAAATGCATTGAAAACACAGGAAGTTGTGCTGTGTTGCCACAAGCAACCCCTGTTTAGAGCAGCGAAGAAGAAATGAAAACGCGTTAGCAGCCCTTATCTATATATGACTGGATCACTCATCACATTCTAAACTGCCAAAAGACAGTGAAGCCGCTACTATATTATAGATCAGTGGTTAGCAGTATGTCTCTGTAGTACCGGTAGTTACAGACTCTCGAGTATATTCAGTACCGGCAACTGCGTTCAGTCGCTTCCGTGTAAGTCAAAACGCAGGGCTCCAGACAGTAGCCGAATATATACTAGTGTCTGTGAATATTAAACTGCAAAATACTATTTAAATATTACTCCCGCAAAATCTACATCTCTGTGGGTGACTGGCACAGATGCGCGAGAGCTCGCTGTTTTGTAGTCTCTGCTGTGTGTCATGAGGACACGAACGCATAAACCGTCACTTCATGAGAATTTACCGTTTCATTTGAGAATACTGTCATATCATAAACACAGACACTCAAAGATCTTCATGGCAGCCCATTAAAATAAATGTTTGGTTTACATGAGTAAATTGACAATATATAAAGCTACTGTTGTAGCCTACAGTAATAATAATACATCTCTATAATAATAATAATTATGCCTAGATGGTTGCTTGTTTTTTACTTGTTTTTTACTTGTTAGAGATTATCTGATTAATAGATCTTTTTTTATATTCCTAGACTTATTTGTTGCAGTTTTTTTATACAGTTATATTGTAAAACTTAAATACCTTTTTTAGTTTGCGGTGTTAGATTTTTGGCTGCATTTGAAGTTCTTTTTTGCATAAGAAAATAAATAATACTGTCAAATTCATGTTAGATAATAAAAATACTGTAATAAATACAGTAGTTCACCATGTATTTGTTCATGTTTTATTGAGGGATCTGTCTGAAGCACACCATAAAAAAATTCTAGCAATTTACACAGGGCTAGTAGTATATACAGCTGTATATACAGATATACACCCAGGTATCGGATCAGTACTCGGTATCGGCCGATACCCTGAGCCCAGGTATCGGAATCGGTATCGGGAAGAGAAAAAGGGTATCGGAACATCTCTAATTCAGGTTTGAATGTTAGCTCTAACCAGTTATCTTTAAAATTTGCCTGTAGGGTTCAGCTGATCTACCCATCTTCGTACAAGCAGAGTTGGCAGAGGAGGTCATAAAAATCTACATCCTTCGGGACAATGATGGGGCAGTCAGCGACGTAATCTTGGGAATCACAGCAGAGCCTGCTGCCATCTTTTGGGAGTCACATTGGATTTGAGATATCCCAAGACCCACAAATACAGGTCCTTCTCCAAAAATTAGCATATTGTGATAAAGTTCATTATTTTCCTTAATGTAATGATAAAAATTAAACTTTCATATATTTTAGATTCATTGCACACCAACTGAAATATTTCAGGTCTTTTATTGTTTAAATACTGATGCTTTTGGCATACAGCTCATGAAAACCCCAAACTCCTATCTCAAAAAATTAGCTTATTTCATCTGACCAATAAAAGAAAAGTGTTTTTAATACAAAAAAAAGTCAACCTTCAAATAATTATGTTCAGTTATGCACTCAATACTTGGTCGGGAATCCTGCAGAAATGACTGCTTCAGTGTGGCGTGGCATGGAGGCAATCAGCCTGTGGCACTGCTGAGGTGTTATGGAGGCCCAGGATGCCTTGATAGCGGCCTTAAACTCATCCAGAGTGTTGGATCTTGCGTCTCTCAACTTTCTCTTCACAATATCCCACAGATTCACTATGGGGTTCAGGTCAGGAGAGTTGGCAGGCCAATTGAGCACAGTAATACCATGGTCCGTAAACCATTTACCAGTGGTTTTGGCACTGTGAGCAGGTGCCAGGTCGTGCTAAAAAACGAAATCATCTCCATAAAGCTTTTCAGCAGATGGAAGCATGAAGTGCTCCAAAATCTCCTGATAACTAGCTGCATTGACCCTGCCCTTGATAAAACACAGTGGACCAACACCAGCAGCTGACATGGCACCCCAGACCATCACTGACTGTGGGTACTTGACACTGGACTTCAGGCATTTTGGCATTTCCTTCTCCAAAGTCTTCCTCCAGACTTTGGCACCTTGATTTCCGAATGACATGCAAAATTTGCTATCATCCGAAAAAAGTACTTAGGACCACTGAGCAACAGTCCAGTGGTGCTTCTCTGTAGCCGATTTCATGCACGGCTGTGCACGGTGGCTCTGGATGTTTCTGCTCCAGACTCAGTCCACTGCTTCCGCAGGTCCCCCAAGGTCTGGAATCGGTCCTTCTCCACAATCTTCCTCAGGGTCCGGTCACCTCTTCTCGTTGTGCAGTGTTTTTTGCCACACTTTTTCCTTCCCACAGACTTCCCACTGAGGTGCCTTGATACAGCACTCTAGGAACAGCCTATTCATTGAGAAATTTCTTTCTGTGTCTTACCCTCTCGCTTGAGGGTGTCAATGATGGCCTTCTGGACAGCAGTCAGGTCGGCAGTCTTACCCATGATTGTGGTTTTGAGTAATGAACCAGGCTGGGAGTTTTTAAAAGCCTCAGGAATCTTTTGCAGGTGTTTAGAGTTAATTAGTTGATTCAGATGATTAGGTTAATAGCTCGTTTAGACACCCTTTTCATGATATGCTAATTTTTTGAGATAGGAATTTTGGGTTTTCATTAAATGTATGCCAAAATCATCAGTATTAAAACAATAAAAGACCTGAAATATTTCAGTTGGTGTGCAATGAATCTAAAATATATGAAAGTTTAATTTTTATCATTACATTACGGAAAATAATGAACTTCATCACAATATGCTAATTTTTTGAGAAGGACCTGTACTCACTTAAGTTGTTCCAAAAACTGTTTCTTGAGCTGGATCCTCCAAAACTCTGTTAATGTTCAGAGGTTAAAAAATTATCTTCTTGCATAGTAGTGATTCATGATCATCCCACAGAATGGGTATTCCTGATGGAAGTGTTTCTGTTATCGGATTAATTCTGTTGAAGGGATAGTTCACCCAAAAAGATGATTTTGTCATAATTTACTCTCCCTCAATTTGTCCCAAACCTGTACGAGTTTCTTTCTTCTGTTGAACACAAAAGATATTTTAAGTGAAGTGACGTGACATTCAGCCAAGTATTAAAGAGTGTTGGTTAACGCAGTTAAAGGCTGCCATTGACTTTGCATAGTATACTTTTTTTTTTTCCTACCATGGAAGTCAATGGCAACTTTCAACTATCTGTTAACCAACATTCATTAAAATATATTTTGTGTTCAACACAAGAAAGAAATTCGTACAGATTTGGGACAACCCGGGGGGAGGGGGCGAGTACATTATGACAACATCATCTTTTTGGGTGAACTATCCCTTTAATATTGATGTAAGTGTTGCTTTTATTTTTTTTATGGTTTAATGTTGAGTGTGACTGCAAATGGACACCAGGAACAAAGTAAGATGTCATTTCTCTTATGGCTATCGTATTTTACATGTAATCTACTTGAATACTAAGATGGATGAAATGTTTCATAAGGTTTAATCATTTCCCTTATGGCTACTTTACAGTTTTAATTTTTGCAATTTACTGGAATATTAAAATGGATAAGATGTTTCAAAGGTTGATTTTAGACTTTGTCTTATGTTTAATTGAGAAATAAATTTTCAATAAAAAAATGTGTTTCTTTCTTTATTTGGTTTTATTATATTAATTATAAAGGGTAAATAGTGTAAAAAAAAAAAAAGTGAATGCAACATTTTGATAATTTATAGTCCAATATTAAGTTAAATTCACTTTTACATGTAGTAAACGTAGCACATTTTTTTGGTTAAATTTCATCCAATATTTCAATTATATCTACTCAATATTTTTTGTTTATTTTACATAGAATTACAGTTGTGGTGTTTTATAATTTTGATTATATCTAATTAATTTTATTTCTCATATAAAGTAATTCAGTTATTCAGATTTACTTAATTTTTTTACTGACAATTACTCAATTTAAACAGTATATTTAATTGATTTCACAGCTTTAAAATTTACTCAATTTTTTTGAGTGTAAAAATGTTTCACCAAAAAAATTGAGTAAATAATAGTTAAACTTTTTACAGTGTGGTTGAAAAACAGTTTGCTTTACGCTGGGCTGTTTTTGCACCTCCGTAGCTGGTAGAAACCATGAAGTAAAAAGGATCCGTCCAAAACAGCAGTATAAATGAACCTTGTATTATTTTGGTTTGTCATATTGAATGATAGCGTATGAAAACCAACCCGAAAGCCAGTTTTTGAAAGCCATATCTGTTTAGAAACATTACAGCCCTGCCTCTCTTTCTCTCTCTCTTTTCCTCGTCTTGCTTCTGTTCTCCATCATTTATCGTGACTGTGCGGAGAGGAAACCAGGCTGCAGTAAAGCTGACGGACGGTATTTCGCATGACTGAAGACAAACGACACGCTAGATTCTGCATGTATGATTCTCTTCCTCAAAAATATAGGGACAAAGATAGGAGCTCAATTTCTGTCTGAGAGTGAGATGAGATGACTGGGCCGTTCTCTCTCTTTCCTCATTTGAAGGATGGTTTTAGGTGCTCAGAGTCTTGTGGATGTTCTAAGGAGCTCTATTTTCTCTTCTGTCAGATCAAACACTAAAAACATCCAGTTAAATTTATGCTAAACACTGCCAGCTAAGTTCAGGTTAAAGAAATATGACAAAAATAATATAAAGCATATTGAAGTAAAATAAAACCATATGTGACTGCTACTTAGCTGCCATATGAGCTAAACAGGAAAATACATTTTTTTTAAAAAATCATTTGATTAATTTGTTATATATTTTTTAAATAATTTTACAGTGAAATAAAAAATATTAATCAAAAATATATATATTAACTATTGATTTATATATGAATATTTACTGATTTATGGAAGTAATTATACTGAGAAAAACATGTTTCATGGTAAATTATTGAAGAAAAAAAATAAACAGTATATACTTTTTACTGTGAAATTATTGGTTTCACTTTATTTTGATGGCCAGTTTTACACATTCTGTTGTCTGTAAGAAACATTGCACCTACTGTACATATACATTAATTCTTACTATAGTAGAAGTAGATAATTAGTAGACTGGTAGGGTTAGAATAAGTTGACATGTACTTGCAAAGTTATAGTCAGAAGAATGTCTGTTGGGAGACCATCACAATAAAGAGTTAACAGAAAATAAGCAGACAGTCTACTAATATTCTATAATATTCTTTTCAATGTTACTTATTACCAACAGAATGTTCAAAAGGGACCATCAAAATAAAGTGTTACCAAATTATTAAAATGTTTGATGCCAAAAACTTTCCTTTTTAACCATCCATCCAACCAACAAAACATCCAACCATCCATCCATCCAAACAACCATCTATGCAATTAACCAACCATCCATCCATCTTCCATTCATTCATTCAATCAATCAATCAACCAACCATCCATCCATCCCTCCATCATCCCTTCCATCCATCCACTTATCTATCTAACCGACCAACCATCCATCCAACAAACCAACCAAACATCCATCCATCTAACTAATCATCAAACCATCAATCACACAACAACCATATTTGAGGTTTATGGAATTGACTTGATCACATCTATATCCCATTTTCTCCGAGTTATGTCCAAATACAGATTTACCAATCTATAGACATTCTATATACTTGTAAAAACATTCTGTGATTGGTCATATAATGTGTCAGTCAAGTGGGTGGTTCTGTGGGAAAATGAGCAGACCAGATTTCATGTGAGACTAGGGCTAATGTTACTGTCAGTAATGTGTATATAGCCTTGTCAGGATTGACTGGTAATATTAATATACAGGCAGATGGTTTCTGTGCAATGGCTCTTCAGTGATTTATTAAAATATCTGCTTTTTCTAACAGCTGAACTTCGGTGCCTGTCTAGAATCAGAGCAAAATAAGATCAGAACAGCACTGCTGAATAGTATAATTTCAACACCTAACACATACAGAGTTGCAAATACAAGGTGCTGATGCATGCTGGGAACCGCTGTAGATCTCTGCTGAAAGAGCTGATTGTAATTGTTAGAAAACTCAAGAAAAAGACACCCCACTCACCTGTGTTTATGCATGTGATTAGTGTGTGTGCGATTGAAGAAAGAAGAAAAGAGTAAAGGTTGAGAAACTGAGCGGTACTTTGTGAATATTCATATGAACTTTTGAATATTCATGTTCATGAATCCATGCATGCTTAATGAGATAAAGAAGTGTTTATGCTGCCTCACAGTAAATTTGACTCTAATCTGAGTGTCCTGTGTTGTTGAATAGCTGCCGCTGAGATATAAAACCATCAGAGGTGGAAAAATTGATTTCTGGAAGCATGTGTGCTGGAGAAAGATTTGGTGTAATCTGCGTTTAAGAGAGGGACTTGTCGTCAAGGTCAGTCTTTTCCCTCTGAGAGGCGGCAATGTGAAGACATTTCTCGGGTGGTGAGGGGGCTGCTGGGAAGGAGATTTGTAGCCAGTGGTGAGGGGAACAGAAAGAGTTTGGAGATTATGCCACACATGCATGAATCTGGAGGGCGGTAATGTGAGCTGCAATGGGAAACTGGTGACCATATCTCTCAGAGAATACACCACACGATCATGTTTGCTGAAGTAATGCACAAAACCAAAATGAAAATGCTCTTTTGAAGCTTGGGAAACTTGGAGTTATAATTTATGTTTAATTTGAAGTGTCAACTGTTTCTCCTTATTCCTTGGAAATATACATAAACTGGATAGCCGCAAATTAAGAACTTGTTCCCACATTTTAATTAAGTTGTCGCCAAGAACTAAAAATGTGTTCCTTTGTTTCATTAAACTGTGGCCACCAATTCCCAATGTGTTCCCTCATATTAGTTAAATACTAATCATTTTTAAAGTTTGTTCCATCGTTTAAAGGGGTCATATGATGCAATTAAAATTTTCCTTTCTCTTTGGAGTGTTACAAGCTCTTGGTGCATAAAGAAGATCTGTAAAGTTGCAAAGACTAAAGTCTCAAATCCAAAGAGATAGTCTTTATAAAAGTTAAGAGCCAACCCCTAAAATGGTTCGTCCTAACACGCCCCCATGTCTACTTCACGATGTGGGAAGATTTGCCTTACACCGTCCAAATGTTCACGCAAAGAAAGGAGGCATAACTTTGATTCGCACTGTAGTATTGTTGTTGCCACGGTATTGGCTTTTTGCAACTGGATTGGCTTTCACCGTGGACAAAGTAGAGTCCAGCCTGGGGATGTCACATGTGGTTGCCCGCCGGCTGCGCCATTCTCAAGCCCACCAGCCGCCACTCACTCTAGGCTGCCATCCATTCCTCAGTTCAAACTTTGCAAGGACAGTCTGGCAATTCTGACTCACAGCCTGTAAGTAAGATTTTATATTCAAAGAATATGCAACTGATGATTCGAACGCAAGTTTTGAGCAGTGTAGAGTAGTGTTTGTTGTTTGTCGTTTTTCCAATCACAAATGCAGACGTGGTTTTATGTTTACGCAGTGCAATATGCAACACGTAAAAAGACAGTATAAGTCATTATAACCAGTAATTATGTCCCCACTGGATGCAACAAATGTCTAGTTTATAATGGGTTTTATTGTTTTTGTCTCATCATGCCGGGAGACGGCATAACAGTATGTTAAGGGGTGTAACATTTCCATCACACACTTGAGGTATTCAGCCAAACACAATGCAATGGATAACTTGCCAATCAGCGTACACCTCGCTTTTTAGATCGATGAGCTTAGTAAAAATCAACGTGTTTCAGAAAGATGGGGCATAGAGGAGCAAGAATAATGTACTTTATGTGGAAAAGAACGTGTTTTTTTTTAATTAAACTGCATAAACACATTGCATTACACCAAATTCAACAAAATGTTATTTTTAGCAACATCATATGACCACTTTTTAGTAAATCGTAGACAGATAATTTAGATTTAGTTCCCCCATTTTAGTAATTTATGGACACGAATTAAGAAATTGTTCCCTTGTTTTAACATAATTTGGTCACATAATTTGGTCTTGTAGGTAACTGAATAGAGATCTCTGAGTTTTGGCAAATCTGAGCTGCATAAGACATTGTTGAGATCTCTTCTCAAACATAACAGAAATAAAACATAAAACAAAACATAGTTTTTCTGAGAAAAAAAGTGAAGTCTTAGGTGTAGCTTTGTTTGCTCTTCATTTAAACCTTATAAACTGGTTTATAAGCAATTGAGATATTAATTAATAATGTGATTTTTCTTCCCTGATGTGCCACATTCAAACTCACTTGCTGATTTAATGTGCCAAAATATGCATAATCTTTGTTGATGTAAAATGCAAAACACTCTTGTTGGTTTTCATCATGAAGCACTTAAATGCTAAAATTCATTCTGAATTGAATTAGGTTACAAATCACTGCTGTCAGTAATTCAACAATAATATGCTGACAACAGTTTGTAATTTGTAGGTTCTAGACTTCCAGAAATTATAATTACAAATCTGGGATGGATCCAAACCAACCTGTGACAGCTTTAAATATCCAGGCTTTATAAATATCATGCCTGAAAATAGACCCTACGTGAGATGTTAATCATATGGACATTATATGGATGAGTGTAAATGAAGCCAAAGCAAAGAAACCATTATTCAAGCAGATGCGTGATTACATGTGCCAAAAATGGCTCTATCATGTAGGAGTAGAATTCACAGTTACCCCCTCGGGTCACAAGGGAACACTGACTCCATCTTTCCTATGGAAAATTCAAGTGGTAATTCCAGATGAGTCCAGCTGATTAGTGCAGCCGCAGAAGGGGCTGATTCGCACCCTCAGTGTGGTCAAAGTGAGGCTGTTGCTCCATTTGGGGAGTGCAGCGATGGCTTTTTAATCATCTCTGAATTACATCAAACTCTGCAGGATTATCTCCCCTGCTGCCATCTGCCTCTTAATTAAATTGTCTTTAGACTGAGTTTCTCGATTGGGATGATATGTGAGGATTTACCTAAAGGAAATCAATCGAATAACCCCATGATCCCTTCGAAACACTTTTTTGAGAGCTTTCTTTTTTTTCTCCTGACCTGCAGCTGGTTCCCTGTCCCTGTGTAAAACACCCTGTTGGTAAAGATTTTCTGGTTACCTTCACACCAATGTTTACCAGTGTAGTTTCCCCAATGGCAAGGGTCTCATATATAATCTTATATAGCCCCTCAAGAGTTAGTAATTTATCCTGAAATCCAGTCCACAAATCAGTTATTATCTAAGATTTGCTTTGGACTTTAATGTGATTCATGTCTTAAAGAGCCAGTAAGATGAAAATTCTAAGCTTCCTATCACTGTTTATAAGTCCTGTACAACAGGTTTAAATCCATCCAAGGTCAAAAAACATTGTCATTTTGTCAAAATATCATTTTAAAATTACCTCAATTCTCAGAGATCCCCAAACGGTTCGCGCGAAGCTGTTCAAAAGATTCAGTTTCCTTAAACTCCACCTTTCGGTAGCATACTGTGTTCTGATTGGTCAACTAACATAGTCATAGTTAACATAGTTTTGATTGGTTGTTCCGCACACAACTTCATGGTAAACAATGCGTTAGCATTTTTTGCGGTGAATTATGTCTTATTCCTCTCATCGCGAAGCAAACAGTAAAATAAAAAACTTGAACAGTCTCGCTGCTCTTGTGTGGGTGTATTCAAGTCGCACGCTTCAGTTTGAATCTGAATAGCGCGTTCAGCGCGGGGGCGTGGTCACATTAGATATAACGAAGCAAACATACTGATAAGACGCCCGGGAGAAAACAAACACATAACTTCATAATCATACTTCGCGTGGTGATTCGGAGATGCTTGTTGGTCCAAATAAAGTTGGTAATGAACCCTCTTTTATGGCCAAACGCTTTGAAAATCCCGCCTTGTACTCACGAGATTAGAAAAGCAGTCATCAGTGAAATGTTGTGAACACAACAAAAGGGAATTGTTGTACTGCTCTGTTACTGTGCTAAAAATGAATTTTAGCCATTGGTTCTTCTGATCTTCATTCATTGGCAGTGAAAATAAAACAAACTTGCCTTTACAATTAAAAACGCACTCTCCTCGACATGATGCTATCACACCAACCAGAGCGTCTGTGTGGGGGGTGGGGCAGGTCAGAGTTCCGTTTCTCTCAAGACGGTAGGCGGAGATTATTATGCAAAGTGCTCCTAGTGACGTACATAGAGATGGGCAAAAGATTTGAAATCTATAACGACTATATATATATAATAATTACTTCATTATTATTTGCAAATTCCCCCTGATCTAAGAGACAACAACAAACAAGCTCTCATTTACTATTCCCAATATAGCAAATGTCAAGTAGTGCATGCAGAGAAGCAATTTTGGATACATTGCATATGCATTACATTGTATGTGGTGCAAAAATACTAGATGGCTACCATTAATAATCAGTAGAGCCGTAGACACTGGCTGCGCAAGTTTAGGCGCGCTCCTTCAGATGATGAATGCTCATAAATTTAAATACCTGACCATTACATCAAAGCCGGCTTGTGATGTTTCTGGTCTCTTAATAGGACCGCTACCTGCCTGATCTTCAAGGAGCAAATTACAGTTCATTGCAGGCATCATTAATCCACTAAACATGCAGAGCAGTGAGTGTATGAGGGTTAGATGAGGCGCTCAACTCTGAAAAGGTCTGTCCATGCATCGATAACTGTGCCAATATATGTATACAGTTAAAATTCCAGGTGCTAAAACAGATCTGTTTGGTAATTTGAGAGCTCTGCTCGATGGTGCTGATCTGTTCCTGAGAAACAGCTGATGTTTTCAGCTACATTCTGCATCTGATTTGTGTACACGGCATTATGTATCTGTCTGAGAGATATGAGGAGAGATTTTGAGGAAAAAAATCCTTCTATCCTCACGTTTATAGCAGGATCATTGTACCAGCATAAGATATTTATGAACCCACTTAGGAGATTCAGGAGGGTGCATGCACACATGCATACTTACACCTAACAATAATGTAACGTCATTGATCTGTAAAATAGGCTGTGCTGGTTTATTCTCTTAGAGTGGTTTGATGGTGGTGAGCCATACTGGCACAAACAGTTGCCAAACGTTCAGCCAAGCTGCAAGCTGATCTGCATCCAAATTCTGCTGTCCATCCATGTTCTGCTGCCATAAATTTCCTTAATTTGCCTTGTTCATAAGCTAAGTGTTTTTAATTGATCTCACTTTGACCATTCATCTGGGAAATTCTGTTTACTGAAGTTGTAATTGAGATGCAGAATAAAAATCTATTTGTATTGGACTATTGGTTTTCCACACAGATGCTGCATGATCAATTCTCATTCCAACGCTGAAACTGAAGAGGATTTCTTATTAGTGACGCTGTGCTGTAAGATTACAGTACTGTTGTATTTACTGTAACACTTCAGTACCCTAAGGTTTCAGTTTTGTAAGGTTGTATTGCTTTAGATTCAGTACTGCAGGGATGAATTTCTGTAGCTTATGCCATTTTGTGTACAGTGTACAGTGTTCATTACTTTAAAATTACAGTCTAAATACTGTAAAATGTCAGTAGTGTAGATTTTTAGAACTGTCAAATGTAAAAGTTTTTATGTTGTATGATTTCAGTAATGTAGTGTTTTAATATTGTGATATTTCAGTACTTTACGGTCTTAATACTGAAAAATTTCAGTAGTGTAGTTTTTAGCACTGTAAAATATCAGTGCAGCAGATTTAAATATTAAATGACTTTAGTGTCGTGTTTTAATAACTGTAATATTTCAGTACAGTCAAACTATAAAATATTACAGTTTAATACAGTTTTAGTTTTGTATAATTTCAGCACTGTGGTTATTACTGTAATATTTCAGTATGTTACACTCTTAATACTGTGAAATATCAGTGCAGCAGAGTTAAATATTAAATGACTTAAGTATTGTTGTTTTAATAACTATAATATTTCAGTACATTACAGTCAAAAGATAAAATGTCAGTTATGTACAGTTTTACTTTTGTAAGATTTCAGTACCATGATTTTTTTATTACTGTAATATTTCAGTATGTTACAGTCCAAATGTAAGACATCAGCACTGTAGGGGTTCAATGACGTAAGATTTCACTGCTTTATGCTTTTAATAGTGAAAATTATCAGTGCAGCAGGGTTTAATAATGTATGACTTTAGTCTTTTTTTGCTGCAGGGATTCATTATTGTAAGGTCTGAATGTAGGGCTTATTCCTCAAAGAATTGCTGGCTTTGATGTTTGGGTGAAAATGTGTTTCATGAAGTGTAAAATCTCTTCTGAGAGAGAATCTGAATATTATGCGTGTACGTGGGCAGGCAATGAGTCCTGATTATGTAAACCCTAACAATGACCTCATGAACCTCAGTCAAAGGTTACAAGGCTTGTGTTCTTCTGTCGGATTTACAGAAATAATTCACTATACTGTTGAGGCTTAGAGTTTGACAGCATGTGTTGTAAGACTGAGCAATCTCTGGGACCTAATGTAGAAGTATGTGTAATTTCTTTAATGTGGATAGTTTTAATCATTGAAAGGTCTGGAGGCAGGATTTGAATTGGATTCTCTGGCCACAAAACTCTATTTATTATGTTCTATGGCCTGACCTGTGCCCATAGAGACATGAAAAACAGGTCACTCCAAAACCGGTCAGGGTTTTTTCTATTCAGTGTCTAAAACATTTTTAACATTTGCCATAATTCCTATTCATTTTTACAAAATAATATGTTATCTGTGTTTTTAATTAACTAAAATAAATTATTTGAAGTTAATACATCAGCTGATCTGGTCATGCCTGTGTATTGTGCTTTGGAGGAGTGGTCTCTCTGTTTGGGGTGTGGCTTATGGATCTTTCAACAGCATACATAATTAAGTAGCTCCTGAGAAGGAATGGGAACTGGTAAGGTTATAAATAGTTGCCATTTTTCAAGGATTATATATTTGGATTTACAGTTCTGTTTAGTGTTATCAATGTTATTTTGTATAAATTTATGGTGGTTAATTTACACTAAAGCATATTCCTGCTTAATATGAACATGTAAAATGAAAATTTTTAGATGTGGTTGGATTTACTTGTATCACTCCCTATGAATTAAAAATAAAATTACTTACTAATAATATGGTTCTGAGGTGGCTATTCACCTTAAAAGACAATTAAAACTAAATTTTTTCCGGTATATCTTCACGTTTTGTCCAACTATGAACCAGTGATCGTAAAATTAGATGCTGGTAATCCTGACAGCCCTTGACTTGCTGTATGTGATCTGAGTCAGTGTGGGTAGATATGATTGTTACCAGCATAGCAAGAGAATACAGAACAAGAGAATGAGATTTTGTTGGTTCCAGATTAGATGAGTGCTGTGCTGGAAACATCTTTTAAAGTAGCTATTGCTGTCTCTGCACTGCAGCCTGCGGCTGGGAAATGCCATCAGTAATACAAAGAGAAATATCTCAACATAGTATATTGTGTGTGAGCCCAGCTAAAGTGAGCTGAGCCATTTCTCTCCACACCCTTCCTTCGCTGCTTTGATCTGACAAGCTCAAATCTGATTGGCAGCTTCACGAAACCTCTCTGAGTCGGAGTGTGCAGGTTTTGTACTAGTCCAACTGGAAGCAAAGTCGTATCATTTTGGCAATGCAAGGTTGATAAAATGAGAAATATTAAAAACGTTGCATAAGTTTTTTTCAAATTTGTTAGATTAGCTGCAAAGGATAACCAGAATTTAAATCTTTAAAGGATAACCAGAATTCAATTGGAGATTCTTAGTAGCTATTAACCAAAATTATTCACAAGATTAACTGTATATTGTACTTTGGGTTTTATAAATGTCTACAGTGTAAAAAACAAAACAAAACAAAGATTTCCGACGTTGTACATAAAAAATGTTTTAGTATGTTTCATATAAAAAGTTGTTCTACTTAGAAATTTCTTCTTTAAAAAGTGTTACTTAACATTTTCTTTGTAATTATTTAAATTTACATTCATGTAAAATTTCTTAGTAAGTGAAACTAGTTTTAAAGCCATTTTTTTTTACTGTTGTGCTTTTTAATCGTCAATGGACAGAAGTTCTACAGTCTACACATTATTATTTTTGTGTGTGCATGTTTTTATAAACCTGCTATTATATGAATTATTTGTATACTTTATCTATACTGACACTGCTGTATGTGAATTAATTTGTATTATTAAAAAAAAAAAGATAATTTATGCATTACAGCAAACTAACGCTGCTGTCATTATATATATTTATATTTATAATTTCAACATTACTAGGACACTGTTGTGACATATTATTTTGAGTATTGTATTAATTATAATTTAATTATTTAAGCATATTTTATTTCCTCGACTGCCTACTCAACTATTTCAAATAGCTGCATGTGCAACAAACTGTGGTTGATTTCTTGACATGTTAGTCATTTGGCCAGAACAGTTTATGCTGCTAGTCAAAGTCTGGCTATACAAGACCAGGCCAGAATAAGCCACAATATGGGCAATAATCAAAAATCTGTCTTTTTAATCAGTAGAAGCCATTATCTTCTCCACTAGAGAGTATTGTGTTGGATTGTGCACATCACTTTGACCTTTCCAGCCTTGGAAAGAGGCGAGACGGAGATGGAGAGACAGCAAAACAGCAGGATTATTCTGAACTGAATGCCGTTGTGTGTGCAGACGGAGTTTGTGTCACACTGGAATTGTAGATCATATCAAGTGTTGCTCAGACGTCAGATTAGGCCTAATATACGTCTGCCCTCATCATGACGTCCTGTGCCTTACAAACTACTCAGATTTGTCATGCTGTGACAATAAATAATGTGGTTTGGAAGATACCATTCTGATGTTTGTTTTCTCCTCGCTGATGGCTCTATTCCTGTCGGGCTCATTTTCCCCAGTCACAAAGAATCAGCCAGAAAAGCCAATGCAGACATCCAACACCAATTGAGAGTAGAAATTGGCTTTGGCGAGTAAATAAAATTCAGTTGAATTTTTAAGAATGAAAGTTTAACCCTCTCTGAATGATGTGAGGCTTTTGGAAGACAGAAACCATGTACTAGAGAAAGCATCTGTCGCATCTACTTTTACATCTGTAAATTTGCCATCAGACGTTTATCTAGGATTTTTGTTTTAAATTTTTAAGCCACTAACTTGAATATATTATGAACAGACATCATGATTGGCTTCCTTCAAATGACATCACAAATCTAAAATGACATTTTGCTGATTTATGAATGATGTGGAAAATGCTATTTTAATGTGCGTTAACAGGTAATGTATTACTGTATGTCACAAATAAACAGAACTATTATGTAATAATGTGTTTGTTCATATATACGGTTTGTAACGTACTGTATGTATTCAGTCGTGTTATTTTAGTACCACTGAATATACAAATACAGTATTAAGTAATATTTTAAATTAGCTTTTATGTTTTAGGCTTAAATTTTTTATTTTATTTTAAAGTTTGCCTTTGAAATTTTGTGATGTGATTGCCATTTTTATAATATTTTCTTTCAATCTTTCTATTCAGCTTTAATTTGTTTGTATTTCAACAGTAAGTAGCCATGTTTATTAAGTTAGTTTTTCATCTAATATATTTTTATTTCAATTACTGAGCATGATATTAAGAAAAATAAAACATGTTACTTCAGACTTTATTTTATATATATATATATATATATATATATATATATATATATATATATATATATATATTTAATGGAATTTAATGGCCGCTAAGGAATATTGCTGGTAAATTCACTCAGTCTATTTTGGATCCTATACTCATCTCTCAAACTGTCAAATGATACAGATGTCACCATCTTAGATGCCACCATCTTGTGACAGGAAGTTCAGCTTGAGAACTTGAGGCTTGTTAGCTGTGACACACACACATACACACACTCAGGTGTTAAGTGACTCTGATCCTGTAGGTTTAGTCTCTGCATAGCCGGGGCGTCTGCAGAAATCTCTCATAACTCAACTGTTAATGCAGCCCAGTCGGAATAAGACCATCGATTCAGGCATATACGTCTGTCTGGAAAATCTCCTGAATGCAGCTTTAATCTGATTTATCATGCGGAAAGGAGCTGAAAATCCTGGGCCGCCCATTTACTGAATGCAGTTATGGGTGCGTGTGATGTGCACTGACCCATATTAATTTAAACAGACAGCTGTTATGTCATGGGAGGCCATTTGTTTATGCAGTTCACAGCTATTGTGTTTAAACAGCTTCTTCAGGCAGATGCTTAAGGTGCCCGGAAAGTGATTTTTTAGGCAACAGCAATCTGAGTGAGAGCAACAGCGCCCCCAGGACCTCGTGTTCTGTACTGCAGTCAACAACAGTAAGAAAAGAATGCTTCTGGATGTTTCCTTAGAAAACAAAATGCTGTAGGTTGTACCATGAGGATGTTAGAAGTTAATACCGTAGCACTTTGATATTGATAATGTAGAAATATAAAGTCACTCATTTGTTTAGTCACTTAACACATCATTATTTTGATCATGCAGCCTTGAAATGGTGACCAAATTTTCATTATTCAGTCAATTTTCTCATACACTGTGAAGAGAGAAATTATGGATCAAGTATATGTAAACATTGGAATGTGTGAATGTTGTATTGTTTAATGGAAGGCTAGCCGACTTTTCAATTACCACATTCATTCAATTGCGTATGCTTGCATTATTCTCTAGCTGCTTTGGATAAATGTATATTAACAGGTTTGGAGTATGATAGCATATTTCAAAGTATACTATTACCAGCACTATTATCAAAGGGTGCTATTACCGTCATGGTGTTTTCTGTAAGAATAAACATTAAATGTAGCTAGCTCAGTTTGATCACAAATATAGTTAACCTTAAAACATTTATAATGTTAACATGGAAAATCCCCCCCAAGTACCCTGCTACTAAAATTAAACTGAGGTAACTTAGTGTTAGTCTTGAAAAAATAACCGTCAGAAACAGGGGCGGTGTTAGGGGTGGGCTAAGGGGGCTGGAGCCCCGAATGTTTTTATTACCACCATGCCATCAATGAGTTTTCATGGCCAATAAAGTAATTTATATTAGAATTTAAATAAATAAATAAATATTTCTCGACTCTCATGTCCACAGTGTCTGTAAATTTACGTGTTGTCATTCACACCCGACGAAAACCACCCACTGAGTATAGTGCTTCTGACTGACATGTAAACTGGCCAACCATCGATGAGCGTCTGTACGATCCAGCCAATGAAATGAAATCTTTTGGAGGCAGGCGGTTTGTTGGCATGTAGTATTTTACTAGATCAATTTATTTGAAAATTAAAATGGATATTTCAAAATTAATCTTCTTCTTCTTCAAAAAAGGAAGAACCCCCCAACCCCAACGCCCCCCAGTCCCCCCCAGCCAAAACACTTGAATGCCAAGATACAGCTTCAGGTATCTCTAACTTTTAATCATAGTATTAGATTTCTTTTTCGGTTTTAAATTGTGTCTGATTTAACGTTACATTTTGAACATCTAAAAGTTAACGGTTGCACAGCACAGTCTTTAGGGGACACACACACACACACACACACACACTTTTTCTGAATGAATCATCAGTTTCAAACGAATCCATTGATTAAATGACTGACAGACTCACACATTAAGGCAGTGGCATGCCGCCACCTAGTGGCAAAGTACCAATCTAATTTTTTTCATAATTTCATATTTCTGTATTCCAAATTTTATATTTGATACATTAGCCTCATAAGAGTATTTATGCAATTTGTAAGTGCTGTGTAAGTGCTCCTTTAAAAATATAAGTGTAAAGAGCCCTGCGTTTATAATTATACTTGGCTTTAAGTGTACATAAACACAGAGATAAATTCCTTTGACCAGATATCTTTGTAGAGTAAGAGTGTGTCAGTGCACTGCTTAATGTTTGCTTCTTATCCCTGTTTTACCAGGACGAGTGTAGCCAGTCAGGCTTGATTGGAAAATAAAATAAAACAGAGACAGAGACAAAAAAAAGTAGAGACACAACATCAGCATATGTGTCGGGATACAAGGGATAAACTTTAAATAAAATGTTTTAAATTTGTTTTTTTGTTTTTATTGTTTTTGTATATTTTAAACAAGGTAAATCTTTCTGATTTATTAAAATAAAAAGTCACATACATGGATTTTTCTGGGCTAAGCCCCGGATCTCCACTCACCCTAGATCCAACCCTGCTTATGACAACAAACTGTTAAAAGAAAGGGATCATTGGGGTTCTATATAGAACCACAGGGTTCTTTACTCAACTCCAAAGAACCTTTTATGCTAAAAAGGTTCTATAAGGACAAGAAAGAACCCTTTTGGCACAAAGGGTTCATATCTTGAATTTTGTGATCATTCACATGCATTCATAAATGCATTTGAATACACCGAATAATGCAGTGAAAGAACGCACTCAAAATGCACATGCGCACTTGTATGACTTCATCATGTACCTTTACATTAGCCTAGATGCGTGCACTTTTTAGGCAAGATTTGTTTTCGAATATAATTGATACTGTTAAAAGGCACATCATTAAAACAAAAAATACGAGTTCACATTTCACACCTAAACAAGCGTGGAAATCGTAATTATAAATAGCTACTAAATTAGTTAAAAATGCCTATCCATATACAGCTATGATTCGCCAACCCCAAACTGACTCAAATGGTTCGCGATCCTGCTCCTACTCCCAAACTGACTCAAATGATTCACTATCCCCAAATTGACTCAAATGATTCGCGATCCCGCTACGAACTCCCGAACTAATTCAAATGATTCGCGATCCCCAAATTGACTCAAATGATTCGCGATCCCGCTCCGATCTCCCGAAATGACTCAAATGATTCGCGATCCAGCTACGAACTCCCGAACTGACTCAAATGATTCGCTATCCCCAAATTGACTCAAATGATTCGCGATCCCGCTACGAACTCCCGAACTAATTCAAATGATTCGCGATCCCCAAATTGACTCAAATGATTCTCGATCCCGCTCCGAACTCCCGAAATGACTCGAATGATTTGCGATCCCGCTACGAACTCCCGAACTGACTCAAATGATTCGCGAACCCGCTACGAACTCCCGAACTGACTCAAATGATTCGCGATCCCGCTACGAACTCCCGAACTGATTCAAATGATTCGCGATCCCCAAATTGACTCAAATGATTCGCGATCCCGCTCCGATCTCCCGAAATGACTCAAATGATTCGCGATCCAGCTACGAACTCCCGAACTGACTCAAATGATTCGCTATCCCCAAATTGACTCAAATGATTCGCGATCCCGCTACGAACTCCCGAACTAATTCAAATGATTCGCGATCCCCAAATTGACTCAAATGATTCTCGATCCCGCTCCGAACTCCCGAAATGACTCGAATGATTTGCGATCCCGCTACGAACTCCCGAACTGACTCAAATGATTTGCGAACCCGCTACGAACTCCCGAACTGACTCAAATGATTCGCGATCCCGCTACGAACTCCCGAACTGATTCAAATGATTCTCGATCCCGCTACGAACTCCCGAATTGACCCCACGTCAAAACAGTGCCACAAAGACAGACGTGCAGAAAAGTGAAAAATGGTATGGCAAGTTCAAACTAGACTGACACCCAAAATGAAAAACGTTGCAAATAAAGTAATTGTTATGACCATGGAAAAAAATATGTATTTGAAAAATCATTGCTTTTGCGCTGTTTCATTTGTTTTGCAATTCTTAATTTTTGTTTGCAAAAAGCAAATGTATTTTCCTCAATACTAATAAATTGTTTTAAATTTGTTTTTGTTTTTATTGTTTTTGTATATTTTAAACAAGGTAAATCTTTCTGATTTATTAAAATAAAAAGTCACAATATACATACATGGATTTTTCTGGGCTAAGCCTCGGATCTCCACTCACCCTAGAACCACCCCTGGTCAGAAAGGTTCCCAATGCTTTCAATATCGATTCTAGAGCACTTCTTACTGATATTTTGGCGGGAAATATGGTTCTCTCGGTAAACTGTCGTGAGGAAGAGACATCTATTTCTCTCAGTTTTTGCGTGAAAATATCTCTTATAGGCACGTTTCGGCGCAGTTTATTCGTTCAGACATTTCTGAGACAGTCTGAACAGACTCGGAGACGCGCGCGCGTGTTTATGTGTGTGTGAGCGCGCGCTCATGTGCGCGTGTGTGAGGTGCTCTCGTTCGCGCTGGGTGAGTCCAGACTGCAGACGGGAGAAGAACCCAAGCACTGCTGTGGTTTTAATAGGACAGACGGATGATTGCAGAATATCCGTGCGACTCCTTGAGCTCGTCGATCAGCCGAAAGATGATGTTGATGAAGATGGTGATGGTGTCTGTGATCATTTGAAGAGAGTTTATATGTAGCCTATGTTCCTATGAGGGATCGTCTGTGATCGCATGAAGGGTTCATCAGACACGGATATAAGCACTTTCAGCGGTGTTTGTGCACAGATCGTCGCGTTTTATAAGATGAACATATGCACCTGTGTGTTATTGCAGCGAGACAGAATGATGCTGTAAGTTCACAACGCTTCGGATTTTAAGGCGTGTGTGTGTGTGTGTGTGTGTGTGTGTGA
The DNA here is from genome assembly GCF_023724105.1 of Carassius gibelio. Classification (NCBI taxonomy): domain Eukaryota; kingdom Metazoa; phylum Chordata; class Actinopteri; order Cypriniformes; family Cyprinidae; genus Carassius; species Carassius gibelio. The sequence continues at coordinate 6,720,556 of NC_068420.1, forward strand.
GAGAGAGAGAGAGAGAGAGAGCATATATTGTAGGCTATTTAAGATTAAATGCTCTGTGTGTGTGTGTGTGTGTGTGTTCAAAATGAAAGTAATCAATAAATATATAAAATATATGCTTTTCATCTATCTATCTATCTATCTATAACTTAATAATAACTTATAATATAAATTGTCTTATCTCATTTTACGGTTAAACCTTTGGCAGACTTCTTAATGTCAAGATCCAAGACAATTCACAGGCATTTGGGTCAGTGTTGTCTGTGAAGCTTTCTTCTGGATTAATGACTCTGTCTTGTAGTTATTGAAGAAACGACAAATATTTCACCACATGGATAAATCAGACATTGTTAGAAATTGAGAGGTGCTCAGGGTCAAAAAAAAAAAAAGCCCCTGTAATGGATTTTTTTTTTCTATAACCTGATTTGTGATTAAGTTTGATATAAGTCCCATTAAGAGCTTCATATTGGCATTAATGGTTCAATTAAGTTCCTTTAAAACCTGGAACCTTTCCATCACACAAACGTTTTTTTTTTTTTTTTAATCATTAAAATGTTCTTGAGAGTAAAAAAGAAAATGGCTGTTTTAAGAACCATTCACTGAAATGTTCTTAGGGGAACCAAAAAAATATTCTTCACTACAGAAAACCTCCTTTTGGAACCCTTGTTTCTTAATTGATCAAATGTAAAGCAACATTTGACATAGAAAGATGTAAAACATATATATATGAAAATCACTCCCTTCATAAAATTATGTTTTATTATCAAAGTTTGGGGGGGGGGGGGCACGTTCAGTTAATTAACCTAATTAACACGAGAGGAGCACAATAAGTAATCAACCCAATTAACAAGATAAGATACACAGCAGACTTACCAACCTGATCTCATGGCAATTCGTACATATTTTACGAGGTGGCTTATTCGTACGAATTCGTACGACCACACTTGTAAGTTGCACAATTCGTATGAATTTGTACGAATGACCTACACCTAACCCCGCCCCTAAACCGAACCGTCATTGGGGTTTAGACAAATTATGTAAAATCGTACGAGTGAGGTCGTACAATTTAGTACGAATAGGTCGTGAGGTAGCATTGGACTTACCTCTGTTCCTTGACCGTTTTTCCAGAATCCTTCCGCCATCCCTTCTCCGCACTTACAACTATTTCTGTCCTAACCTGTAGGGGGGATACTATGGGTCCGGGCCAAAATTCAGAGCTCCGACAGCATGCCAAATACGCATAACCTTTACTCTGTTTATTATATGTAAGTGTGGACTCGTGAAATGTCCAAAAAATGTCCTTAAAAATCAAATAAATTAAAAAAAAATTGCTGGTCCTCATGGTCATTTCATTGTTTGGTACAGTCTAGTGAAGATCCATGCAGAAAAGCTTTAGAATGGTTGGATAAAGCTGTAGACTCATCATTCAAAAGGCTCTAAAATGAGCAGCTGTCTTTAATAAGTGCTCTGCCACTCAGTGAAGTTGATTTCTGAATTGATCTGATTTAGAATTGAGGACTTGATGCCAGGTGCTGTGGTATCTCTGTCCACACAGAATATTAAATCAGTCTGGGCTATTTCAGCCCAGCTGGCTCGGACTACGTTGGGTTGTGTGTGTGTGCGTGTGTGTGTGTGTGGGTTATCCGTTTTGTCTGCTGCTGTTGGATTAGTTCTTCATATAAATCTCACAGGAGCTAAAAGATTTCCCACAGAAATACTGGTCCAAATATCACTTCCTCAGTGTGAGCTATGAATTCAGAGCCCTCTTGAATAAACCTTGTGTACACATAAAATTTGAAACGCCGGGCTCAGAAGAGCACGCTCGCCATTTGTTACGCCCACGTGGGCATTTCTAAAAAGCTGGCTTGACATGACAATGTGCTTGCCGTCGTGCAAACATTTGACCCGGTGCATTTAATGTCTCCAGTGGCAAAAACATCATGTGCGTTTCATTGTGATCGCTGGTTTTACAAATGCAATCAGCGTGATCGACGGCACTTGTGGTGCAGTAAAGGCACCGGCAGAGAATAAATTCACTTTCTTTACTCCAGTGTGCAAATAATATGATGTACAAATAGGTCCGACTGATGTCATTTCGACAGGGCCTGGATGAATTTCTGGTTCTGGTATTTTATTAGATAGTAGCGATGATATCTGGCTTTACACCCAAGCTGTGAGACTGGGCTTCTTGATGAACGTGTTTGCAGCACTGTGTGAGGTGTTTTCAATGGTATAGCCAACAAGGTGACCGGGTGGGTATTTTTTATTTGTATTTTTTTTTAAATCACTCTCAGGGTACCCCGTATCTGACTGCAACCACCAATCCTTAGGGAGTAAAGGGTCATTTACATGTAATACTTTACCAGTAAATGTAAAATCTATCTTTGTTTACCCAATGTTGTTTAAACCCGTTTGACTTTCTTCCATAGAATACAAAAGAACCGAATCCTTTAATCTTTGATAAAAGAATGCTTAAAATTATGCTAAAAGTTTTCAATTTGTGTTCTGCAACTGTGATAAATTTGTTTAAAAAACAAACCAAAATTTAAGTTGTTCACTAACCATCTCCGCCTACAGTGAGCCACTGCTATTGGATTAGTGATTCAGTGTGTCAACTTTGTGTCTAATATAAAATAAAAGATTTGTTCTAAGGAAATAATCATTCATTACTCAGACACAGTGCTACTTCTCATAAACTAGAAAGAATGTAATATAATGCACAAGTTGTATGTACTAAAGTCAAAAATACAATATTTTTGGAAGAAAAATATAAAATAATTTCTGGGAAAGTAAAATAATAAATAAAATAATACTGAATAACGAACTAAATGCTTTTAAAAGAACGAATCATTAATGAATCAGACTCTACTTCTCATAAACTCATAAAGTCGTATGTTCTACTATTATAGTTGAATATTAAATCATTTGGGGTAAATAAATAAATATAAAACAATTTTAAATGACAAACGATTTGTTCAAATACAAATGAATGATTTATGAATCAGACTCAATGATTCAATGCTACTTCTCTTATGAACTAAAAAGATTTGTTGTAATATAGCGCACAAGTTGTATGGACTACTTTGTGTGTTATTTTTTACATTTGGTGTTGAACAGAAGAAAAGCATGCAGCTTTAGAGTTAATTATGACAAAATTGTCAACTTTTGGGGTGAACTGTTTCTTTTAAGTAAGTGTAGTGTACGTAGGATATAAAAATCCAAATGTGTATTTACACAATTTTTCAATACGGAAATTATGCTAAAGCTTTCCAAACATCAGGGATCTGTGATCTGTAGGTGGATCCACTGGCTTGTTGTGTAGCAACAAATAGCAGTATAATGGTCTGTGGTTATGCAGATGAGAGGGAGGGGCCTGTGAAGGGGAGGGGTTTGTCCAAGTGTGTCTTATTGCTAATGACTTCCTGTGTGGCACACACATGCTCACTTACCCTAGCTCTTTAAAGTCAAATCACTTACAGTCTCATTGTCAGAGCGAGAGAGAGAAATAGAGCAGCTTACCGCTAATCTTTAAATGAAATGCTTTTTGCCCAGGAGAAAAGCCCTACTGAATAACTATTATTTTATCCATTAGTTTTGCATTAGTTTCCTGAAATTTCAATCGCTGTCTGTTTAGCGAATAGTCAGACACGGTGCATCCAAATTAAATCATTTCCAAAATCAGGATTTTTGTCTCTGCGTTTGTCAAAGGAATACTCTCTTAGTTGTTATATTAGTGATATTCTCCAGCAGATGTTTAATGCCGCAGTATCATATTACGCTTTAAAAAGACATTATGTGCAGTTCAAGACGTTAACATAAAGCGACATGAAACTGCATTTATGTATGATACATGAATACTGGATTCATGTTTTTATGATGACTCGGAGGATGTTCTGGAAATGAATTGGCAGTAACGAGCCAGCAGAGCACATTAGTCTTGCAGGGAGAAGATGCTCTATGCGCCTGCTGAGTAAATGTTAATCACAATGGAAGACTCTATGGGAACAAGTTGGAAATGTCAGGTAGTCGTGTGGTGGGGCCTGGGTTGTGGGTGGCGCTCGTGTTTGGTTTTTTTTTTTTTTGTCTGTCTGTGGGCGGTGCCTGTATTGTCACTGGACAATTGAGTCAGTACTAGAATTTTAGCTTTAGATTTAAAACCTGCCTCAGACGACATGATGAAAGTGAAAATTATGTTATTAACAGCACTTCGTCAAAACGTACAAATTACATTGTAACTATGATTTAATTTTTTTTTTACAAAAATATATATTACAAATTATTTTAATAAATATATAATCCAAAGAGTAATCGAAAATAAAATAATAATATTATTATTATTATTTAAATAGCTGGTTATATATATAGCTCGAAACCAAAAATAATTTTGATTATTAAAGATATACATTTATTAAAAATGTAAATGTATTTTAAGTAATAAATTGTCAAAATAATAATCAAAATAGAATACAATCATAAAAATAGTCTTTGGTTCTTTTAAAAGTGATGATTTTGGCTCACATTTAACAAAAACCCACCAATTTACTATCTCAACAAATTAGAATATGGTGACATGCCAATAAGCTAATTAACTCAAAACCTGCAAATGTTTCCTGAGCCTTCAAAATGGTCTCTCAGTTTGGTTCACTTGTTTACACAATCATGGGAAATACTCCTGATCTGATAGTTGTCCAGAAAACAATCATTGACATCCTTCACAAGGAGCCACAAACATTCATTGCCAAAGAAGCTGTCACAGAGTGCTGTATCCAAGCATGTTAACAGAAAGTTGAGTGGAAGAACAAGATGCAAAACCAACCGAGAGAACCGCAGTCTTATGAGGATTGTCAAGCAAAATCGATTCAAGAATCGATTCAAGAACTTCACAAGGAATGGCCTGAGACTGGGGTCAAGGCATACAGACGTGTCAAGGAATTTGGCTACAGTTGTTGTATTCGTCTTGTTAAGCCACTCCTGAACCACAGACAACGTGAGAGGCGTCTTACTTGGGCTAAGGAGAAGAAGAACTGGACTGTTGCCCAGTGGTCCAAAGTCCTCTTTTCAGATGAGAGCAAGTTTTGTATTTCATTTGGAAACCAAGGTCTGGATGATGGGTGGAGAAGCTCATAGCCCAAGTTGCTTAAGTTTCCACAGTCTGTGATGATTTGGGGCGCAATGTCATCTGCTGTTGTTGGTCCTTTGTGTTTTTTTTTTTTTAACCAAAGTCACTGCACCCGTTTACCAATAAATTTTGGAGCACTTCATCCTTCCTTCTGCTGACCAGCATTTTGAAGATGCTGATTTGGCACCTGCCCACACTTCCAAAAGCACCAAAAGTTTGTTAAGTGACCATGGTGTTGGTGTGCTTGACTGGCCAGCAAACTGGTGATATTGTCAAGAGAAAAATTTGAAACAAGAGACCAAAAAATGCAGATGAGCTGAAGGCCACTGTCAAAGAAACCTGTGCTTTCATACCACCTCAGCAGAGCCACAAACTGATCACCATACCACGCCGAAGTGAGGCAGTATTTAAAGCAAAAGGAGCCCCTACAAAGTATTGAGTACATGCACAGTAAATGAACATACTTTCCAGAAGGCCAACAATTCACTAAAAATGTTTTTATATATATATATATATATAGCTTTTTTATTGGTCTTATGAAGTATTCTAATTTGTTGAGATAGGGAATTGGTGGGTTTTTGTTAAATGAGAGCCAAACAATTTTACAATTGTACAATTTAAAAAAACAAGTTTCACAATTTTAATTGAATTACTGAAATAAATTAACTTTTCCACAACATTCTAATTTATTGAGATGCACCTGTTTAACATATCAGAATTCTAAAATCTAAATTAGTGACCTGTTTTGAGCCTTTATTGTTATTTTTACATGGGAAGAAAAATCGTATTATAAATTTCATGGCTAAATACAGACTTTTCATTTCCAGATGTACATGTAGCCTAATCCAGTTTGACTAAAATATTTTCTGCTTATGCGATATCTTTTGCATGAACTGCCACCGTTGTCACATTCGGAATTCTGCGAATGAATTTTGAATGTTGAATATGAGTATTTTCTCACTGCAGGAAAATTTTAATTGAAAAGGTGGGCGGTGCTTGTATTATGGCTGTGGGCGGGGCTTCGGTTAACATGCAGATCTGAGGCAGAGAGTGTGAGTACTTCTCATACAGCCATAGCCTGTTAATATATTTTCAAGTGTGTGTGTGTGTGAGTCCTTGTGTTGGAAACCAGATTGCAGTGTGTGTAATCAGTATTCTTCACAGGCCAGTAGATCGATGGAAGCTCAGCAGCTGGTTTTGCTTCCTGAATGAGATGGCAACACCCATCAGGTTTGTGTGTGTACATGTACGTGTTTGAGTGTACAGTGTAATGGGTAAGTCTATGTGTGTTTGTGTGTGTATTTTCGAGGTGATTGGCCGTAGTGATCCGAGTTCAGAGTGGTTATAAATTCTTCAGGACAGTGAAGTCGTGCAGTGATGCTCAATGGTGATGCTGCTTAAAGCACAGATTAATAAGGTGTGTGAGTGTGTGTGTGTGTTAAAGAGGCTGAGGTAAGCATTCCCAGGCTAACGCTTTCTTTAATTGGATTTGTTTATTCATCAGCAGTCCTTCTGGATTTACTGCGTGAGGTAAATGTGCCGATAGCACCAGCAGTTAGCCTAGATCCACACAAGAGCATCAGTTCAGATAATTCATGTTTCCAAGAGAACATCAAATGAGGAGTTGTGTCAGAGCTGTCTTAAAGGGGCCATATTCTATTTCTTTCACTAAGCCCCACCTTAAAAATGTTGTTGACACATTCTAGCATACTGTTCAAAAGTTTGGGGTCACTGAGATTTATTTCTTGTTTTTGAAAGAAGTCTTTAATGCTCACCAAATCTGCATTTATTTGATAAATGTTTTCTATTTAAATATATTTTCAAATGCAATCTATTCCTGTGATGCAAAGCTCAATTTTCAGCATCATTACCCCAGTCTTCAGTGTTAAATGATCCTTAAGAAATTATTCTAATAAGTTGATTTGCTGCTCAAGATTTTTTTTTTATTATGAATGTTTCCTCATTATTAGATTTTTGAGGATCCTTTTATGAATAAAAAGTTCAAATAAGTTTTTGTTTTAGTCATTGTTTTTGCCTTTTAATACATTTGTTGAATCAAATGTAGTCAATAGTCAAAATGTCATCATTTTTGTCATTGAGAAAATTAAACCAAATATTCAGACAACAATTGTTAGTGCTAAATGTTTCAATTAAAATCATTCAATTTGCAATTTTCCCTTAACTTGAGCAACAAAAATTAAACAAAAATATATATTTTTGTCAGTAAAATAGTTTTTAGGAATGTGGTTTACATAGTGCATACCATATATTATAATGGTAAAACAGGCCCATTGCACCGTGGGCTGGTGAAATGTTAACCAATGCAGAAGCCTATGAAGTGTGTGAGTGTGTGTTTTGTGGTTCTGTAGGATTGATTTACATCGTTGAATCTCCTCTGAATCATTCAGATCAATCGGCAGCTACTAAAATAGAAAGCGAGCTGAGGTTTGTGTTCTGAAGAGAGGTAAAGAGCGTTGTAGAGGCGGTGGAGTTACAGAGGTCATGTGATCTCAGCCAAGGGGTTTGTATTTCAGGAGACGATGAGTGTGCGGCGTTCAGCAGATGCTTGGAGACAACGCGATTTATGAGCCTGAGCGAGAGAGACAGAAAACTGTTGGTGAAAACTGAGCTAAATGTGTGTGTGTGTGTGTGTGTGTGTGTGTGAGAACCCTGGAAGCCAGTGTTAAAGAGAAAAGAGTAAGGGGGGTGTGGTTGTGCTCCATTTCCAGAAAGATAGAGAGAGGATGACACAGCTAACAGCACAGGCAGGAAGCTTGTTGATGGATGATGGACTGATATCAAGAGTTTTTCCATATTATAGATGAATGCATAGTTCGATTTGCACTACACAAACTCCCTGATGGATTTGCAGGAAGACGATTGGCTCTATGAATCGCATCCCTGCTGGAACGATCCCGGGTCAAACCAGAAAAAGGAATGTTCTAGGTTAAAGCTGTAGCGATTCAGAGAGCACTGACTTCAAAAAGAAAAATATCGGCAGGTTTTACTGTCAGATTAAATCTGTATATCCATCTATGCTACAGTACAAACGTTATGTCTCCATTTAGTCAATGTACTCACAAAGACCTTTCATTACATTTTTATGTATTACTATGAAACTGCTGTGGTAGAACTGCTTATATAATGTTATATCCAATATTTAAACTTAAAAGAATTCCAAAGAAAGGCGTGTTCAGTTGGCTCAAACTCATAAAAAATGAAGGCAGAAGTTCATCCATCTAGAAAGTAGTCCTCCACCTCCTAGACAATTTAGTGAACTTCACAGATCAAATAATAACCGGTTCTTACTGAATAATTCATGGAAGTGCTTTAACAAAAAATTCAAGCTTCACATTTATGCAAAGCATTTGCTCTGTTTACTTCCATTTTTAGTGTGTCACTGCCTATTTTGCTGGGAGAAAATATTTTTTTTTTGTAGTCCATAAGATGTCATTTGAGCTTGTATTTAAACCATGGATATTCCTTTAAAGGAATATTCTGGGTTCAGTACGAGTAAAGTTTATTCCACAGCATTTGATATAGTCCACCTAAAAATTTGATGGCCATAAAAGGCCATAAAAGATTAGTTTGTTTCTTCATCAGAACATGTTTGGAGAAATGTAACTTTATGTCACATGCTAACAAATTAATAATCTGTAGTGAATGGGTGCCGTCAGAATTAGAGTCCAAATGGTTTTTAAAAACATCACAATAATCCACAAGTAATCCATATGACTCCAGTTCATCTATTAATGTCTGGTAAATGGAAAAGCTGTGTGTTTGTAAGAAACGCATCCATCAAGGCATTCTGGCATCTGAAACAGGAGAGAAATATGCACAGATCAAAGATTTTTACAAGCAAAAACCATTTTAAGCAAATATGTTAGTGGCTTCTGATGTAGGATGAAATGTTTATTTGTTTGTTTGCTTGTTTGTTGTAGATTATCGACCAGTCCTAACTAGTTTACATCTTGCAATTTTTACATTTTTCTTGGAATTGGGAGATATCATCTTGTAATTAGCTTTTTTTTTATAATTTTCTCCCAGGCAGCATAAAGACTCTGAATTTATCTTAACTAAGTCTACCAGCACTCTTAAAAATAAAGGTTCCAAAAGAGGGTCTTTGCAGTGTTGCCATAGAAGAACCTTTTTTTTTTCAGTGAACAGTTCCTAAAAGAACCATTTTGAAGAACATTTTGAAAATCTAAAGAACCTTCTTGACTGTAAAGACTTTCCTGCATTTGAAATTTTCCATAGCTGTTCAAGGTTCTTCATAGAATTATTGATGCCAATAAAGAACCTTTATAGGGCGAACCATTGGCTCATATTCCAGATATATACCATACATGACCAACTGGAAACCATGTAAAACCAGCAGCCACTTCAGGCTGGTTTCAGCTGTGTTTCAGGGAATGTCGGTCGATACCGGTCAATACTGTTGATGGGCATCAAGGCATTAACATGTTCAAACTAAAACGCTTGAACCGGTGGTGAAAAAGAGGAGCTTTTCCAGAGGTGTTGAAAGAGTGTCAAATCTAAACGCCTCGCGCCGAATGTGTCATTTCGCACATTTGTGTTGGTGTTTCGGACGTGCCTGACTCCGTCCCTGTCATTAGTGATGCAGGTCTGACTCTATTTCATCTAAACCAGAGCTAAGAGTGAATCAGGCAGTGCGGCAGTTAACTCTTTAAAATGACACTCTATAATGAGTCGCTCTGACAAGAAACACACTGTTATTAAAGAAAATTGCTCGTGGGTGTGGACTGAAGAGCCTTGCACAAACTAAATCAATATCTGTATCTATATTTTATATGGACCCTGTCAGGGTTTATCTTCAGCCATCATTAGAACAGAATACAATATAATAGAATAGATCTTTAAAGCTAAATACATTTAGGATACAGCTGTGCACTGTATAAATGTACTACATTAAATAACAGACAATGTTCAAGATACAAAACCATATTCATGAGAAAATTGGTGTGCATTTTAACTGCCGAGTTACTTTACAATGCCTTATCCTGGGTGAACGTGTTCAGTTTGTTCACATCCAGCTAATTCTGACAACTTAACATGCTAGCATTGTTTTGAAACACGGTAGGTAGCTGGTTTCCATTCAGACATTAGCCACTGTGTTAAAAACAGCATGAACTGGTAGCTGGACAAACTAATTACCAGCTAGCATGTTCCAGAACATCTACCTGGATTTTCCAGCAGGGGATAAACCGACAGCAGGGACTGAAAATGACTCAGTCAACTTTTACAGGTTATGTACTGACGTTACATAACATGCACATACAGGAAGAATGACGTCTGTTGAAGCATATTCTGAAAAACAGCAGCAGTGTAAAAGGACACGAGCGATCACCTCGTTTCAGGTTCTGCATTAAAGTAACACCTGTCTGTGGAAACATATGCGCTCCTTCCTTTTTAGCTAGATAAATTTCTCTCGCACTCCGAATAAATGAAAAGGGAGACGCTTTGGGGAACAGCGAATGAGTCATGAGATAGACCGAACCGAGAAACCCACACACTCAGAAACACACACACACACACACACAGATGCTATAGGACGGTTTCCTAGTGCGTATTATGTATTATACAACATTATTCATCATTTTGTATCTTTTGGGGTCATACCAGATCAGTTTGTGTATAACGATGTAGAATAAAAAAACATCTGATCATTACAATCAGAATGATTTCTGAAGGATCATGTGACACTGAAGACTGGAGTAATGATGCTCAGAATTCAGCGTTGCATCACAGAAATAAATTAGATTTTAAAATATATCCAAACAGACCATTTTAAATGGTTGTATGTCACAATTTTACTGTATTTATTGTTGATCATAGTTAAACCCCCTAGGCTTTCTTTTCCTTTCTTCACGTTAAACAAATTGGCAAAAAAAAAATAGTCATGAAAACTGCATGACTGCTGATCGAGGGGTCTGAGGAGGTCAAGTGGAGTCAGTCAGGGGGTCTCTGTACGAGGGAAACCTGCTGGTCATGTGCATGTGAATTTGCCCATGGTGCATCAGACTGACTGCACTTATCTCTAAATGTCTCTGTTCGGCAGATGCAATGCAAACAATCAATTTCCCAGCGTGCATTTCTGCATCACATCTCCAGGCCTCCTCCTCCTGCATGCAGAGCGTGATTACCGGTTCAAAATGCAATTTCATCACTCTATAGACTTGATCAGTTGTAATTTGAGGTTTCCGTAGTTATTGTCTCTCTCTCTCTATGAATCTAAAAGATATTTTCTCCAACTAATTGAAACAATTTCACAAAAGTTTAAGAATAAAATCATAGCTAAGATAAGGTTATGTTTAAGACAATGTAAAAAGTGAAAAGTGTGCTGTTTCATTTTTTTAATGACTTTTAAAATAAAATAAAATAGTTTTGTGTATAAGAGTTTCAAGTCATTAGCTTGGCGATATATTAACGTCAAACTCTAGTGGAATCAGCTATGAGTGTCCCTTTAAGGCAAGTCAGTTAATGGCCAGAAAGGGATCGTTAATGGAGTTTCTGCCCATTAAGAGCGTATCAGATCAATTACTCACGAGCCTCCATTTCTGTTAGGTTGCTGCCACAGAAGCTAGCTTGCTTCGTATACGATAGACAGTGAGGCTAGCGTTTGCAGTCTAGCCTATGCTTGTGTGTACATCCCGCTTTTAAAACCCTCATCTCACACTCAGCCAGAAAACGTGCCCTGTGTGATTGATTCCTCAGTGCTCTGACGTCTTGTGTGTTGGACCTCGTTATTCCAGATTCCAGCTGCCATTGTGGACTCGTGTTGATGCTTCTTTTCCTGCAGCTTCAGGGTCAATGTGTCTCCCTCTCCTCAGAGAGAGAAAAACAGAGAGTGACAGAGCGGGGAGAGTGGGAATCTGAGACGTTTGAGCTCTGAGGAGCTGTTAGGGCTGTAGAATGGAGCTAGATTTTCTGGGTGGAGGTGTTTTTAGAAGGTCAGTGGCAGATCTGAAGCTCTGAATAGAAACCTAGTGTACTGTTAGCACTCCCTGAGCCAGTTACTTTACAGACGCAATAATAGCGGAGAGGCAAGTAGAGGGTCTCTAATGAGGGAACACTCAGTCACACTCTGCTGATTCTGCAGCAAGTGCAACAAATAAATGAGCGGATTCAGCCACGGACCATGAGAAATGGAGTGCGTTTGCGATCTTGAACACTGCGTCCCGTGCACAAAAGTTTTAAATGAATGATACGATCTCATTCCTGACACTTGTTTTGTATTTAAATGAAGGCGCTCTGTTGCAGTGTTGTGACTGGTTTGTTAGTTGTTTTTACCTTCAAAGGCTGACTTTAAAGAGGAGCCCAGAGGAACATTTTGTTGCACAGATGTTGTTCTTTTACACCTCAGGAGACTTAAAGGAATACTCCACTATATTGAAAATAGGCTCATTTTCCAACTCCCCTAGAGTTAAAGGGGTCATATGATGCGATTTAAATTTTTCCTTTATCTTTGGATTGTTACAAGCTCTTGGTGCATGAAGAAAATCTATAAAGTTGTAAAGACTTAAGTCTCAAATTTAAAAGAGATATTCTCTATAAAAGTTAACAGTCAACCACACTCACCTAAACGTCTAATTTTAACACGCCCCCACATGTCTACATCACGATGTGGGAAGATTTGCATAACCCCGCCCAAATGTTCACGCAAAGAAAGAAGGCGTAACTTTTATTCTCTCTGTTGCCATCGCTGCCATGTCGTGGAGTCTCGGGGTGTTTCATTGTGAAAGCGAAACTACTTGATTATTACGCTGCAATGAGAGTATAGTTCCTAGCCTTATCAGCCTAGAAAATGGCAACTTTTCATTTTCCATTGGTCTTAGTAAACGATGGAACTACAGAAGAGTCGAGTTTTAAAAAGGAAATATATTGAAACGCTTTGGTCATTTTTGAGTGAGATGCTAAAGGTCTAATCAGATTTAATGATCTATGCTAAGCTACAGCTAAAGTGCTGCCGCCAGACCCAGAGATTTGCTGAATGGATTTGAAACGTATCAATGTTTGTATTTGTATACCTCTGTGCACCATGTTCACACAGACACACAGAGTAATCAGCGTGTTCCATTACACTTGAAAAAAAGGCGCTATTTGTATAATATTTTGCGTTTTTTTGCTGTAATGTTTTCTCACTGGTGAATGAGACATGAAATAATCTGACGGCATTTCATTCATTCATTCATTCATTTTGGAGGAGGCAGTGGTGGCTTTGGAGCGTGATTTGGAGGGAGAGTGGGATCTTATGCTTTGATAGTCCTCTGAAATCGCCTATTGCACCTTTAAAAATCATAAAGAGAAATGAAAATCCACTCTAATGAGATAATTATTCATATACATTAGAAGTGTAGTGCATTAAAATGAATGGATGGCGACTCGGGTCATTTCTTGAATCGGGACATTTTTGAGAAACATTTAATGAGAGTTCATTGTCATATCTCAGATTTTGAAATGCAGGCTTGGTATCTCGGTATCAAATCTAAGCACATTTTGAGCCATTATTGAGGGATTCCTTGAGGGATCATTTTTTTACTCATTAAAAATGCAGAAATACTATTTAATGCATAATTGTAAGCAATTTTTATTTAATTAATTGGCAAACAATCTGTACTTGATGTTTTGGTGAACGGATTCAGGAGATTTAAGTCACTTGGAAGACTCAAAGTCTTCTAAATAGTGGCAGCAGAGCTTCGTTAAGTCAATTAATCAGATTGATTTACGGATGAGCCGGACTGAGGTGTGTTATTCTTGTCCAAGTGTGTGTTTAACTCTGTCCTGTGAGGTGTCTGTGTGCCGAACTGACCTACATGAAGCTGAGGTAAAATAAGTCCGCCTGTCTGTGTGTTAGTGCACCATGCGCGTGTGTGTGTATACAGGATTAGCGAACAGGCTGATTCTGAACTAGATTAGACTCTTAGCGTGCTGTTCCTTTAGCAGTGACAGATGTGAGGAGGATTCTGCTGCTCAGGTATTTAGCTGCTGTCTTTTAGTGGGATTGTTGCTGCTGGGAAACTACGTCCTGCTCCAGACTGCATTAGTCTTACTGTGATGGATTCAGATGTATTAATATATAATATAATAGTAAGTGACGCAACAGATAGAAATATGATCACGTCAGAATAGACAGGAAGCAACTTTGTCATGTTCACTAGGAACTCCCTCACCGCATTGCTTTACAAATCACCTTCCAGCATTACGTTACATACTAACTTACCATGTTACTTCCATGCTACCTAACTGCATTACTTGATACACTACCATATTGCAGTACTTAAAATCATTTGCCATCACATTACTTTACCTTCTGGTGTTCTGCATTATAAGTTATTACACTCTAACTTCCTGCATTATCTTGTGTGCTACATACAACTTGTGTACATACAACTTTGTTGTTACTTTACACACTAATGCAGCAAATTAGATATGTTACCAAACTGCATTATTTCCAACGCTATCTCACGACCAATTCGTACAAATTTTATGAGGTGGCTTATTTGTACGATTTTATACGATCCCAGTGACGGTTAGGTTTAGGGGCGGGGTTAGGTGTAGGTCATTCGTACAAAATCATACGAAGTGTGCAACTCATAAAATATGTACGATTTGAATAAGCCACCTTGTGAAAAATGTACGAATTGCCATGTGATCGGGTTGGTATTTGTTACCTTTAGGTGTGTAACTTTTTACAGTCTCAAACAAACTACCCTATTGCATTACTTTGTGCACTAACGTCATTATTTGACATGCTGCCTTTATTTATTTTTATTTTTTACAGGGGATGAAAGGTCATAGACTCCAACAATGGGATTTTCAGTAGGAGGGCTTAGCAATCAGGCATTTCTTTTCAGTTTTTCACTGTGGGATAATACATAATGCTATTTGATAAGATTTCCAGAGACAGATCATTAGCTGAATAATGTTTCAGCTTGTTGCTAGCCTGATGACCAGACAGCGGTGATAGTTCTTTCATGTCAGATACGTATGAAGAACATTTACATATGTTCTCAGGTTTTGGCAGCACACACTGTAGGCTGCTTAATTTGCTTTGAACAGAACCCAGCCTCCCCTCAACAGCACTAACGGTTTAACACAGGGCCTCTGGGCCACATGCTGAATGCTTCCAGCCAAACTCAACCCTTCAGTGGCTTCATTATTGATCCTGATGAACAACTGGGGCTCACACTTAGATCACTGCAGTTTATTCATAACAAATTACAAACAAAAATCCAAATTGGCCTAAAATGTTTGTGAATCACTTCCTATACATATTCCTTTAGAACGGGAAATAGTCTTGTTGACTACCTGAATGTATGCAGATATTTATACACACATTTGTAAGTTTCATATACAGTAATTTCCTTATGAATCCATATAAATATTTATTCACATAGATGTGAATTATTTTGTGGAACACCGTATATTGGATGCATGCCAATTAATCAGAGGATATCTTACTTTTAATTTGCGCTGGGAATTTGCTAACAAGATCTTTTCTGTTTTTAGCTTTTTGTAACAAGCTCATCTTGGAGATATGTGACCCTGGACCACAAACCCGTCTTATGTGTACATTTTTGGCCGAGATACAACTATTTGAAAATCTGGAGCCCGAGGGTGCAAAAAGAAATCACCTTTAAAGTTGTCCAAATGATTTCTTAGCAATGCATATTAGTGTATTAATCAAAAATGTAGTTTTTATATATTTACAGTAGGAAATTTACAAAATATCTTAATGATACATGATCTTAATATCCTAATGATTTTGGGCATGAAAGAATAATCAATAATTTTGGCCCATACAATGTTTTTTGGCTATTGCTAAAAATAAACCCCAGCGGGCGGCTTAAGACTGGTTTTGTGGTCCAGGGTCACATTTATGTATTTTGTGTTTATGTGGGTGGGTCAAGTTCTCCTGCACACCAATGACTCTGTTTAATGGTCATTGTGTTTCAAGATTTGTGATTCCCTAAAGAACCATTTTAAAGCTCTACAAGTTCTTCGAGCTGAAAAGTCCTTTGCTTGTGGGGGGTTTCTGATATCAGTATCACAATGCATAGTATTTACCAGTCTTTTAGGTCAGAAGCAATCATCACTGACGTCAGTCTTTCTAATGCAAGTTGTACATCTTTTTTTAAGATCATTAGACAGCGATGTTGTGTTACAAGAACAGGAAATGAAGACTCTCAAAAGAACTATTCCAGTGCTGTGTAGGTGGTTATGAAACCATAATCAGAGACACGACAGGTCGGCAGAGAATAGCGTGACAGCAAATCAAAAAAAAAGAACAGAAAAAGTAAAACCCTGAGACATGCAAGCTCTGTTTTCTGTGAGCTGCCTACTTAGACAGCATTTTAAGGCAATTTCTATGTGCTATCTATGCAAACATTTTTGTAATTTTGATGGGACTGGCTTCCGGTGTCATCCTCATCAGTTTTACCGTTTACTGCACATTGTTATTCTTCTCGTTATTTCCATAAAGCAGCTAATGAACCAAAAGTATCGCCCATAGGCTTACTTCTGCATTGAGGAATAAGGTGGATGGTATGGCATCATTAGCTTAGCAGCATGCGAACAGCAGGGCTTAGTAACATGCTAACATTTGAAGCTGCTGCTTGTGTAGCATTCAGAATCAGTCCCTTATGAGGTTTTAATTGGATGATGTATA
Organism: Carassius gibelio; assembly: GCF_023724105.1. NCBI lineage: Eukaryota > Metazoa > Chordata > Actinopteri > Cypriniformes > Cyprinidae > Carassius > Carassius gibelio. Next base: position 6,737,361 of record NC_068420.1, read on the forward strand.
TGTAGGCAAGGTGGCTTACTCGGTTTTGGGACAGTTTCCACTTAAAGATGAATTTCTGAAGATTGTCTAACAAGTCTGTTTTATCTTGTAGTTGTGTTTCTGCTGTTATTTTGAAGACTTTTATCATGGTCTAAGTGCATGGAAGACTCGACCAAACCAAAACTAAGAAGCTAAACCTCACAACAATGGCAGTTATGCATAAATAGTGGGGAGGTTTTGCTGATTCAGGAAGCATTAGAATCTCTGTGTACAGATTTCAATGGTCAGCATGTCTTTTAGTAATTCATCAGAGAGCGAGAGTGTTTCAGATCGTTCTTAAACCAATTCCCCATCTTCTGGTCTCTCTCACAGATGGTATATGCTAGCTATTTCATGCGCGTACCTCCTGACTTCCTGTGAAGTGGATTTCTTGCGGATAAATTCACACAAATGCCTCCATGCCATCATTTCTTATGGATCCCAGACATGGAAGTGTGAACACTTTTAGAGTGTTTAAGAGTGAAAAGGCAGGTTGGGAAACAGGAACAGCCCTCTAACTCACTGCCCAGCTGTGTTAGGTGCACCAGAGGTTTAGAGGATTCATAAATATTTTATGATGGTGATGTAACCTTTGCAATGGATTCCAAGTCAAGTCCCTGAGCTCAGTTAGCACAAGTGCTACTGTGTGTTAAAAGCTTTTGAAGTTGAACTAGCTGGGGTCAAAACAAAGGAGATAGAATCAAAAAGTTCCAATTTGCAATTCAAGGCAATTATGCAAGTACACGACATTGGTTCTTCCTTTTCACAGCTCTGACTAAGTTCAGAATAATTTAACAATTCTTAGTAAAGTAGTTTTATGAGCCTATAATTTAATGAAACTCAGTTGACACTTTGGAAAATGGAAAATGTTTTCTGCTATATTAGTTAAACTCTTAGTAAAACACTCTTTTACCCTCTCCACTCATTCAATGAATAGTATTCAATGAATACACAATTCATTCATGTTTTAGAGCCATATCCTGCCCGCCAAAGAAAATAACGCAACAGAAGTTCAGTCAATGCTGTGTGGTATAATTGTTTATTGATTTGGATGCCTTGAATTTCATATTTTATAACTCAGCACTATTTTTCTCTTTTTCTTTCTCTGTGCAGGTAACCGGTAGGATGGTAGCAGGGGAAGTGAGTGGGCACAGCTTCCTTGTGGCATGCTGGCAGCCCATTCTAATCTTAATGCTGGGCACAGTGCTGTCTGGCTCTGCCACGGGCTGCCCATCACGCTGCGAGTGCAATGCTCAGGAGCGTTCTGTCCTATGCCACCGCAAGAAGCTGATGTCTGTTCCAGAGGGAATCCCATCTGAAACACGACACCTGGACCTCAGCAAGAATCGAATCAAAACTATCAACCCAGATGAGTTCTCTGCCTTCCCACAGCTGGAAGAGCTGGAGCTCAATGAAAACACCATCTCGACTATTGAGCCAGGGGCCTTTAACAACCTCTATGGCCTGCAGAGTCTGGGACTGCGCAGCAACAAGCTGAAGCTCATCCAGCTGGGAGTGTTCACGGGCCTCAGTAACCTAACAAAGCTGGACATCAGTGAAAATAAGATCGTAATTCTGCTGGACTACATGTTCCAGGACCTCTACAACTTGCGCTCTCTGGAGGTTGGGGATAATGACCTTGTCTTCATATCCCACAGGGCGTTTCACGGCCTCAGCAGCCTGGAGCAGCTCACGCTCGAAAAGTGCAACCTGACCTCTGTCCCGACAGAGGCCTTCACGCACCTGCACAGCTTGGTCATGCTGCGCTTACGAAACCTCAACATCAACAGCATCAGAGACTACAGCTTCAAGCGGCTCTACCGTCTCAAAGTGCTGGAGATCGCCAACTGGCCCTACCTGGATACCATGACCACCAACTGCTTGTACGGATTGAATCTTACCTCCCTAACGATCACTAATGCAAACTTGACATCAATTCCGTATTTGGCTTTGCGGCACCTGGTTTATCTTCGTTTCCTTAACATGTCCTACAATCCTATTCAGATGATCGAAGGCAACCGGCTCCATGACCTGCTCAGACTGCAAGAGTTCCACTTGGTGGGCGGTCGACTGACGATGATTGAGCCCTATTCCTTCAGAGGACTGAACTACCTGAAAGTCCTAAATGTGTCCAGCAACTCCCTTAGCACCCTGGAGGAGTCTGTGTTCCATTCAGTGGGGAACCTGGAGACCCTTGCGTTGTACGACAACCCGCTGGCCTGTGACTGCCGTCTGCTATGGGTTTTCCGACGCCGCTGGAGGCTCAACTTCAACCGCCAGCAGCCGACTTGCTCCTCACCCGAGTTCGTTCAGGGAAAAGAGTTCAAGGACTTCCCTGACGTGCTGCAACCCAATTACTTCACGTGTCGCAAGTCTAGGATCCGAGACCGGAAACCCCAGCAGAAGTTCGTTGACGAAGGCACCACCGTCCACTTTATCTGCCAAGCAGATGGAGACCCGACACCCGTCATCATGTGGCTTTCCCCACAAAAACAGTTCATCACAACGAAAACGATAGGACGGCTCACTGTTTTCCCGGATGGCACCTTGGAGGTGCGCTACGCTCAGATTCAGGACAATGGGACATATGTGTGCATTGCTAGCAATGCCGGTGGAAACGACACCGCTTTGGCCCACCTTCACGTCCACAGTTACTCGCCAGACTGGCCCAACCAGCCCAACAAAACCTTGGCATTTATCTCCAACCAACCCAACGACAATGGAGCCAATGGAACAAGAGCAACAGTCCCGTTCCCATTTGATATAAAGACGCTAATCATCGCCACCACCATGGGCTTCATCTCCTTTTTGGGTGTGGTTCTGTTCTGCCTTGTTCTGCTCTTCCTTTGGAGCAGAGGCAAAGGCAACAGCAAACACAACATTGAGATAGAGTACGTCCCGCGCAAATCAGACGCTGGGATGAGCAGCAGCGGCGCCGATGCCCCTCGGAAATTTAACATGAAAATGATATAATCCAGCCAGGGAGCTCAAAAGACCCTTTCAAAAAAAAAAAAGACTCATAAAGATAAAAACAAAAGATTCCCTGCCTGAACAACCTCTGGCTCTGACGAGCTCCCCATAGAGGAGGGGTGTTTTTCCCCCTTTCTAAAGATGGATGTGCGGCACAGAGGTCTTGCTTTTGTTCAATATTGAACATGGGAGGGGGAAAATGTCCTCATGCGCTCTCCTCTGTGATGGCCGCTTAAACTCAGCCTACAGGGACCAATATCTTTGAGAGAGGATTTTGTTTTAAAACACTTCAGTTCCTGTGGATTTTTATGGGCAAAAAAACATGAAAAAAAAGGAAAAACCGAACCTCCAAAATGTTTTGTGTCAACCTCCACAATGCAAAGGCAGAGCATCCTTCTCCCTGCTGTCCTTCTGCCCACATCCTTTTTGTTTGTTTGTTTATTTGTTTAACCCATTTCTTTTCTTGTTTTCTACTTGCATGAATAGTTTTATGACAGAATAACAGTAGATAAATCAGGGGTGAAAAGCACATTTAACACACCTAACAGCTGCCCAAATTCATCTAACAACAGAAAATGGAATATAATAGATTGCATTTCAATTCCTGCAATAGAGAAATATGTGTATAGTGCAACTTTCACCGCACATTTCTTTCTTTGTATCTGTACTCTGCTGTTTAGTTCTCATTTTGCTTTCAAACCCGTATTTTAATGCATTTGTTGGATAAGCCGAGGGGATTTTATGACTCAAGCATCTGGATACACAAGTACAGGTCGTTTATTGTTGGATTAATGGCTTGGCAAGTGAAAGCAGCGGTAATTATGTGACTTTTGTTGTCTGTTTTGCTTTATGTAGAAATGATCACTGTAGCCTGCAGTGAACATTTCTGTAGTGCCTGGTCAGGTTTACACCCATTTAACGGTACTGCAGCATCACACTTTTATATAACAAACCCATTCCAAGTTTTATTCGCCTGAGAAGCTACACCGAAAATGGACAGCTCTGTCTCAGAGTGTGTATGTGCGAAAGCGAGCAAGTTCCTAACAGAATCAATCATTTCATCAAAAGGTGAGAGTGTTAATATGCTCGACAGCACCCAATCACCTTCACCTGCGGCTGCCGTTGGGTCTCACACCTGTCTCATGCTCTCAGATCTGTCTCATGGGTCTCATCACCTGTCTTATGGTCTCGCGCCTGTCTAATGGTCTTAGTCTTAGACCTGTCTTATGGTCTCAGATCAATTTTTCTTTACATTATATGAAGCGTCGGTGCCCAAAGAAACCATTTTAAATGTAACTCAGCACATCTAAGGACTCAGACGGTGCTGGTTGTTACGATGATAGATGTCTTCATGCAAGAGAGGACATCTATTTAAGTTAATAGCACAGTGTTTGTGAATAAAAAAGTGGGAGTAAACTGAAAGTAGGCATGTTTTACGCTGAAAAGAATGCACAATGGCACATTGCTGGAAAGAGACCGGTTAAAATGCACTGGTTAGTGTGTATGAAGCAGGTTTTTGTGCTAAAATGCAACGGTTAAATGAATTCGCTCCACAGTCCAGCTGTGTTTTAAGTATGTGTTCAATCTGGGCCAAGCAGGGCAGGTGATTTCCGTGGAAGGACACTGAGCTGTGTTTATGCACTGGATTTTGCTCAGGTGTAGATGGGTTTCGCCTCGCTAAGTGGTTAGTACTGTTGACTAGGGCTGCAGATGGAGAAGCTGCACAGATGGTTTAACCCTTACTGATCCACTTTAGCGTTAATCTGTCACATGCACACGCGCGCACACACACACACACACACACACACACCTGAATTGTTCTCTGATCCTCTGCCTCTGTGGTCTACCTGCTGTTTTCATCCTATTACGTCAAATAAATCTTTATATGATCTCTGCCCTCTCCAACATTCAGCCCAGGACGATAATGTGCATTAATGTGGTCCATTATATTCTTTTATACAAAAGAAAAAACAGAAACCTAAAAAGGTGAAAAAATCTAGTATGAAAAATGTTTAAATTGTTCTGTGCAATAAAGGTAATATGCATTTTGTTTTCTTTCTGTTTTTTAATTAACACAATTTTATTGATGTTGAATTGTTGAAAATATGGTATGTTGTATTAAACAATCTATGGAGATTTTTTTTTACCAAAAATGTGCATTGTTTATTTTGCTCTGAAGGGAGAACTTTGGCGTTTGCGCAGTTAATGTGAAATAATATTAACCAGCAAGGAAGAAAACAGTGTCATTTTATCGTAATGGGTTTTCTGTGTCCCTGTCGGAGTCATTATGGTAATACAAGACCTTCTGAAAGTTCTATGTAAGAGCTGAGCAAGAACATTTTTTATTTTCTCTGAATAATATTGTTCACACATAGTGATTTGCAGCGACAAAATGACTGGAAGCCATTGGGTGCTTCCTTTTAGCAACCAACAGTACAGAAACCTCATGACCTCCATGATAATAATCACAGTATGTGTGAAGGGGGGCTTAAGAAAATGACAAAAAATAAGGAGATTTATTATAATTAGAAGTTTAAAGGAGAAAAAAAGCCTAATACTGCTGGTTTTAAAAGTGATCATTGTCTGATCCTAACTGGAGCTGATGACCAGATAGATGCCTGCAGGATCTTATCAGGGAGCACACAGAAAACAAGGTGCCACTGAAATTATATTATGCATTCTGTACAACGTTTCTAGATTTTTATAGCGATTTGAGAGCATAAAAATAAATTCACCCCCTCGTAGTACTGGAAATAATTCCGTAATCACTTATCGAAAGAGAAAAAAAGAGGCAGGCAGAGAAAATGATGGTTTTCTTTAGAGATGCAGAATCATCCGGAAACTCCCAGAATGAGGCACTCTGACTAATTTATCTAATGAATAGAAAATAACTGTTTTGGGTTTATAGGATGCCGACTGACGCATACAAACAGAGACATCTCAGATTCGCTCTCTCGATGTTGTTTTCATTTCTGATTTCCTCTTGACAGGCGTGTTTCACGATTTCATTATAGAACTGAAGATTAAGGTGTAATTATCCATTTGAAGGGTGCTCATTTCTTTTCAAAAGACACTGGAATAGAGCACTTTAAAATCATAAAAGCTTCTATTTTATCGTCATAGGCAAATGAACAAGGTTTAAAGATGGCCTCTTGACAGGAATGATATTTCCTGCAGGTTGGGTTTGCTTCGGAGGTTTCACCAAAATTAGAAACTCATACAGACATTCTGTCAGTAACACACTCTCACCTGCTTATTCTCACAGATTTTTAGTATCACAGACAGAAACAGCAGGAATTTAAACACCCAACATCTGCCGATTCAAAGACGACTCGGAATCAAAGCTTCACTTACTGTAAAATTCATTTTTTAGAAGTACAAATCCAACCATGCAGTGTTACACAGAGCTCAGTAGATTACTTACAAATTGTAGTCCATTACTGATTACAGATTACATGATGAACTACCATCTAGATGACTTATTTTAGGTAATGTATTCTGAGTACTTTTTAGATTACTTTTATACTGAGATTACATTTACCTTGAGAAATTAGTATGTGAACATGTAACAGAAACACTTAAAATCCTCACATAGCTATTATAGCTAATATTACTTCTAATATTTTTAAAGGATGTTGCATTGCATTGTGGGTTACAGTACTCTGTGCTCTGTTGTATACTGCACATTGAATCAAATATAGGAAGTCATCTGTGCATAGTACTAAAATTCAATATACCCGTAGTTCATCCTGCAGAAATAGCACAAGTAGCATGTTAGCATGCAGTTGCTAACATTAGCTGCAATTTGATTGTCCTCGTGGATGTACTTGAAGGGAAATCACACTGAATCTCATCTTTTAATTCTCTTTTCTAATCATTTGGGTGTAGTGGAGTGGATGTGAGTGCAGTTTTAATATAATAATTATCTCCAAAGTTCCTGTACCCGAGGCTAGCATGTTGTATAATTACTGACCGTGTGCAGCTCTACCTGCGCTGTAAGCTACACGCTCAGCACTTTAAAATGTCAAACATGCCAGAGGAGATGTGTGAACAATGTTTAACAGCCCTCTGGTCAGTGACACACGCATGTTAATTATGCTAATATTATGTTAATGTCTGACTAGATGATGAATGAACTGGTGTAACGAGGCCAGATCTGATGGAGGAGAGGTACAATTAAATCTGCAGTGTGCATTTTAAACCAGCGTAGGTGTTTAACTTAATAAAATTACACATTTATTACCTTTAAACCCAACTATAAACCCCAGGTCAAACTACAACCATCCTGGAAGCAGTTTGAGGAACTATGAGAACATTCTAGACTTTTTGGGGAATATTAACACAAGCTAATTCATTTGCTTAAGTACTTTTGAGACATGTTTTAAAGAGTGTAATAACTCCATTGAATTGCGGTACATTTTTCTTGATAGCAATATTTCTTTTCTCATTCAACTGAAAGCGCTTTAGCGTTTGCCGTGATTCTCATAGGTCTGTCGGATCGCTTTGAGACATGAGATGAATTCGCACTGCACTTTTTTACTGATCTGTTTCCATTCTCTAGTTGAGCTCTAAAGAGGCTTCATTTTCCTTTGGTCTGACCTGCTAATGAATGTCTCTTTGTATGAAGCATTAACACACATCTGAGATTAACACACAGGAAGAGAAAGAAACCCTCCTGAGAACTGAAAAGCTAACATCAAGGCAGCCATTTTAACGGCTGTATTAAAGAAGACAATTTCAGTTAATTACAAAAGAGAGTTTGCTTTAAAGAAATTTAATTAACGTGATTTACATTTTAAATATATATTTAAATCTTTACATAGTATCTAATCTATTAAAATGACGTTTAGTAAAATATATTTGGTTTGGCCATACATATATATATATATATATATATATATATATATATATATACACACACACACACAAAGAAAACTCAGACTCAAAGCTTCACTTATCGTAAAATACAGCAATAATTCAGTGTTTAGAGATAGAGAGAGATAATAACATAAAAAATACATAAAATCAATTTTTCATAAGTCAAAGCAATATGAGTACAACATATATAAGCATCATTATTGCATATGAGTTGTATAGCCTACAGTTGGACAAATTAGTATGTGAAAATGCAACAAAAACACTTTAAATGGTCATATGTTATATTGTCACATGACCTCATAATGTGCATTATAAATTGGCATTATCATCCAAATTATTTAGCATTTAACTTGTTGTACTTGTTGAGAGAGAGAGAGAGAGAGAAAATGCAGCACTTTCCCAAAATATATTTTCTTGCCCTTGAAGTGCATTTTGCCATTTGAATAGCATTTTTAACATAAAATTATATTATAGGATATTAAGCATAAATAATATTTGAAATATATATTTTTTCCAGAATAAAAATGGACTACATTTAATTTATATTATCCATCCTAAGCATTATTTTAGCTATTATTTTCTTTCTGCTGTTCTTTGTTCTATGAAACAGCTGTTAGCTTAGCTTGCTACATTTTTGCTAATGACACTTACTCCAAAGCGGACTTGTTAGAAGAGAAACTGTTTTAAAAAGAGTATAAAAACCGGTGGTATTCACAAACGACATCAGAAGCCAGATCAGCTGAGCTCACAGTCCAGATGTGAGTATTTAACAATGAGAGCTGCTGCTGTCAGAGAAAGAGGCCACAACACCTGTGCAGATGATGAACACCTGCCGTTCCCACAAAACACTGAACATCACGTCTTTGACAAACCCTGCAGAGAGGTAAGAGGCTTCACCTGCTTTTTGCTGACCGATTCCTGTTGGTCAAAGTCGTGTCTTTGTTTTAAATGGCAGTGAATTTAAGGTCACTGTTTGGTTTCTGAAGTGTTTGCTCTCTGAAATGATCTGATTCAAAGCGGACACCTGCTCTCTGAGGAATCACGCTCACCTGGACATGTTTGTGACTCACCACCACATTTAAAGCAATAGTAGTGTTTAATTTTTGGGCAAACTTTTCCTTTAGTGATGCTTTTAGCTCATTTTACATGCACTCTGTTTATGGTCATTGACCAGGCATGTGGAAGGCTTCTTGGAAGGCAGCCTAATGCATACTCCATTCAGCTGAATTTGAAAGATGCATGGGATGTATTATTGAATTATTATTATTATTTTACAAGAATGGCATGAAGCGAGCATGCACAGCTGTTGTTTATATTGATGTGTGTAGCCTGTGGAAGTAACGTTAGCAAGGGGCTACGATATTTTTTTGTTCAGTATTTTCCTAATGACAATTTTATGATTGGTTTATAAAGGCTACACGAACACCTTTTTCCCCCATTTTTAACACAGAATAAGGCTTGAGATATGTTTAATAGTTTCTATACTAAATGATATGTCAGTCAGTACTACTGCATATTTCATATATTTTTATTTTTATTTTTATTGGAGATAACTTTAAAAACCCTATATTTTTGGAAACGTGTTTATTGTCTTCATGTATCATCAGTAAAAACGTTTCTGGTTTCAGCTCTTGTCCATATTAGGGACTTCCTGCACATCACAAGTTTTTGATTCTGTTTTGAACATTGTGCGTGAGAGCGCCCTCTGGCTTCGAGTATGAATGAATCAGGCACTGCATGAAAATGTTCAGCGCTCTCCTGCAGTATGAGCTGTAAAATTATTTTTTTTAACTTAAAATGGTCTTTTCTGTTTCTGTGTTTCTTTTTCAAACCTGCGTCATGGCATTTGGTGTTATCAATACAGAAGCATCCGTTTCGATACACATATCAGAAACAAGCACAGTCCTATCTGTTCCATGTGCCCCTTTATACTTTGGGCACCTGCCCCTCCAAAGGTCTCTGCATGGCCCTGTTATTGATTACTGCAGGAGATTATATTATAAAATCTCACACTTGTTATCTGCTGTCATCTAAATAACAAAATGCCTCATGGATTGGCTTTCAAAAACAGGAACCAGATTATGATTATCCTCATAAAGCACTCTATCAGTACTGTCAAATTGTCTTTGTGCTGTGACAAAAAGCATTTTCACGGATCAGTTCAGCTGTAAGGGACAAACGTGGCATTTGAAATCACATTAGTTTCGTGCTGTTTATCGTTTGGCAATATTTGCTGGCCGCTTCACATCTTTTGCGCGCTGCGGGCTGCAGGCCAGCGGCTGACGGTCAGAGCGATGAAGTTTTTTAAACAGCGTTTCACAACAGACACACGGCTGATGCTCGGAGCGCATACACCTATGGCAAATCCATCTCTTATCCCATACTCTGTAGAAATAATCAATATTCATTAGCTTCTGTTCCAGTCGTGTGGGAATAGTGTTAAGAGACTTTTTTGGACAGTTTATCCCTTAGAAGGATTCCTCAAGTGCTACACAATCTTTTATTAAATGTTCTCAATCCTATTGAGCTGCCTTACTGCCTTCTAGCTACATAGACAGCTGACTTCTAGAAAGCATACAAACTATCATGCAGCTTATTAAACATAGAGAGCATCACATGACTCATATAACAATAATTAAAACACAATTTTTGGGTTATATATATATATATATATATATATATATATATATATATGTTGAACAAGCCTCATGTCTGTAGTGCCCTTTAAAAATGCTGTCTATGTAGACACCTCACTAGGATTTGGGACAGAGCTTTAGTTCTTATTCTCTTTTTGGCCAAAATTCCCCTGAAGTGGCCTAGAAAACTTCATAAGAATATTTTCTATATAGCTGTCATTCATCAGACCCACTGATGCACTGGATATAATCAATGACACACGCTGAGATAAAGCCTGTGCGCTTCTCGTGTACATCAGAGTCCCGAAGCTCTCGGCCCCGGTGACTGTTCCCTCAGATAAAGCAGAATATTTTAGGAGTAAATATCAGATATCATACTATCCCGAATCCCGCAGGATCGCCACTGTGGCCTGCGGTGGAGTTGCTCTGAGACGGCAGCGTCCATGTATTCGGTATTAATGCACTTTTTTTGTTTACAGACTATAGTGTTATTTTGGTGAGGCCTGTGTCGGAATACATTAGGTTCAGTTTAAGCATTTCTGCATGCCTCATCTGTTCGTGTAACTTTAGAGTAGTAGATTAATGTGCCCTAAACCCTAAATGCCAGCGGGCTAGTGGAGGGTTCGCTCTGAGACGCAGTGCATTACGTTCTTATCCCTAAAGCTCCTGTACAGACCTATTATTCAGGATTTGGAGTCGAATTGTCATGGATACAGAGATTATTCATGCACTTAATACAGTTTTACCTCAACCAGAGACGCTGGTGGAGCTTCAGTTCAACGTGTAATCAGAATATCCATTATTCAATGCAGGAGATTTGCATAAGTTTCCCTCGCATTTTCAGTTCATTAGTTGATGCTCTAGAGTCACTTTCACACCATGATTCATTTATTTGTGTTATCAGTAACACAGAGTTCTGTGCTCATTTGTCCTTGTATTTATTTGTGCGACAGTCTGTATGCTTTTCATTAGTAAGTATTGATCATTTCACGTGCTTTCTAACGCAGCTAACCATCATCAAACCTCAGAAGTCAACTGAAATGCTCAACATGGGCAGAAAGACAAGCAGGTGACAAGCAGGAAATATGCAGTTAGGACAAAAACTCATGGAGCATTGTTTCCATATAGCTATAATTAACATATTTTCACTAGAAAAACAACTTGATATTTTATGTAATTTCAGAGTAAATACCGTATTTTTGGCCCGTATAAGTCACACCATAAGTATAAGTCACATCAGTCCAAAAATACGTCATGATGAGGAAAAAAACATCGCACTGGACTATAAGTCATATTTATTTAGAACCAAGAGAAAACCTTTCCGTCTACAGCCGTGAGAGGGCGCTCAATGTCTTCAGTGTAGATTACAGGAGCAGCATTGAGCGCCCTCTCATGGCTGGAGAAGGTAATGTTTTCTCTTTGTTCATTTCTCTCGGTTCATGTCAAATAAATTTTGATAAATAAGTCGCACCTGAAAGTGCGACTTATAGTCCAGAAAATACGGTATATATGTATTTTCCAAAATGTATTCAAGAGAAAAGATTGGTAATGTATTTACTTGTGCCTTAAAGTATATTTTGTACTTCATTTTGGCATATTATTTTTTATTTGGGGATATTAAAAAAATTCTTTATAGATATATTTTGCATATAAATATACTTTATCTATAACTTTCCTGACTATAATATAATATAATATAATATATTATATCATTATTTTATATTGTATTATATTATATTCACATTTTGTTGTCAATATTTGTCAATATTTATTTTTATGTATAATTTACTATTTACACTGATGCAGTTTTATATATATATATATATATATATATATATATATATATATATATATATATATATATATATATATATATATATATATATATATATGCACTTTTGACCTGGTGCGACGTTTTGTGTTATTTATATACATACTCTATTAAATGCAATGAATTAATAGATACAAACATTTTACATATAAAAAGACCCCTATTATATTATATTATATTATATTATAGCATTATTAGCATTTTGCAATGCTGTATTGCAAAGACAACATCTATTCCACTTATAAGGGAATAATTCTTTACACAAAATCACATGAATAAATGTTGTTGTTTTTTTGTTGTTTTGTTTAGTTTTTTTTTTATAAAAAAAAAATTCTTATTTGAAAGGTCTAAATCAACTTCCTGTAGGGCGTGGCTTTTTGACATCAAATGCATGAATTAAAATAGAGCCAGTTATTAAATTCTGAATTTTGCTCAGTCCTGCTGTTCAGTCTCATTGTCTGTCTCGAATCCCTGCACGGAGGAGGATTTGTGAGTATTTGCGAAGTGTGTTTGGGCTACAGAAGCCGAACACCAATAACTGCTCTGCTGTATTAGCCTGATTCAAATTTAGATTGTCCTGTTCTTTTTAAATTGCAGTAGTGTCTCTGAGCGTATGAGTAATACTAGTGCTCAGATGTGTTTTCTGCTCTCTGGGGTGTGTTTCAGACTGTTCTTCAGATGCTCATTACATTAGATGAGTATTTGTTCACTCAGACAGAGCACTGCTGCTACATGCAAGCGCTAGCATAAAAAAAAAACTGTCATGGAGAGTCTTGATGCTGGAGGATACGTTTGGCTTCGTTATTACTCCATTAGCGGACATTTGCGTCTCTGAACCAACTTCTCGTGCAAATACCCCGGGGTTTATTTTCTGTCGCAATCCGCAATAATAATTGCCTACCAATTGGTGAAGTTCATTGCCCCTTGAGGCTTTCCAACCTACAACCTTCAGCTCACATCTTCTTAAGTAAAAAATCATAATGTTGATTACCACCAAAAAAAAAATGTCCACTTGTCCCTCTTTATGTTTAAGAAAAGCAGAAATCTGGGTTACGTATTATTGAAGTAAATGAAGCCAGTGAGTACACATTAAAATACTCAGTTTCAATAGTATAGTCACAAGATGTGAATAATATGCATGTTTACATGATTTTAGTATGAAAATACACTTCCTAACCTTTTCTGTGTAACGTTAAAATCCGATGCAAACTTTGTTACAATGACATCGCGATGTCAAAAATGAATGTAACAAACGTAAACATTGATGAGAACAATTTCAAAGCTCAAATAATATACAGTACACATTTAAACAGAAGAATTATAAATGACATATTTCTGTATTTAAAAAAAAAATTGGCCTGATTCCCTTTCTCTGGAAAATGCTGTATATTTATATATATATTTTGAATCATACGCAATGAAACAACGAATCAAAATATGTTATTCGAAGCTCAAATAACACACTAATTTTAACAGAAATAATTATTGTAAATATTTTTTATCTAATTATTTGCATATTTCTGAACTTACATAGGCTATTGGACTCCAAAAATTGTCCCAGTTCACTTAAAAAAAAAAAAAACGGCATACTGTATTTAGATATACGTTTAAAGAAAATGTAAATTTGTATAAAACAACAAACTTAATATTTCTGCATTGAAATGTTACAAAAATTGGCCTCATTAACTGTTTTTTTTTACTGTTTATAATAGATTTACATATATTTGATATCAAATGAAATGTAAAATGAATATGTATTTCAAAGCTCAAATAATTTTATTAAATAATTAACTTCTAAATTTAAATGCTCTAAAAATGGTTCCATCAATTTATTTTCCAGAAAAAAACTGTGTGTGTGTGTGTGTGTGTGTGTATACTGTATATATACATACTTCCAAGCTCAAATAATACAGAAAAAAATAGAAAGAAAAATTAAATGCTTTTATATAGTAATGAGCTTCATATATCTGCATTTAATTGCTCAAATGCTTTTTTATATATATTTTTTAAATGCAGTATATATGTTAGTACAAATGTTTTGTATAAAATGCAAATGCAGAAGTCATTCTAATATGAATATAATGCTCAAAATCCATTGAAAGTGAACTTTGTTAATGTAAATAAAACTTGTATCAAACTTAAAATGTTCCTTTAACCAGTCAGCCACAAACCAACGAAAAGGAGTAAAGTGTTGTAGTTACTTTAGGGCCAGTTGGTCATTCATTGCATCTCAGCAGAAACACATATGAGTGGCTTCTGTAAAATTCAGCTGCTTTATTTAAAGCTTGCGTTCTTTTTTTTAAGAAACCTGAGCTCAGCTGTTCCCCGTGATGTCCTCGGATCCTCTCGTGGAAGCAGCACAAACCCAGTGAGGATTGATTTGGCCCGTAGAGGGCAGCAGTCCTGAGCCGCAATCTGCAGGACAGAATAACAAACCTCTCGAGATTACAGTCCGAGAACATTTGGCCTAAAAGAAGCTGATCGCTTCAGCGTTGATGGATACAGAGTTTATCTCTGATGTTGTGCAGTGGGTTTTAGTAGGTTGAAAGGTGCACGTCTGAAAAGCTGGAAGGCAACCTGTAGTCATAGCAACAAGCTGTGTTTAAAGCACAATGCATTCAGAGTACTTGCAGAAGCTAATGTGCTCAATACCTCTGTCCCAGGAGACAGAAGCAAGAACGTGTTTCAGGCATGTCAGACTGAAACGTTTCTGTCTAAATATAATCATGGTGCAAACAGTTTCCTTTACATATGCTGTGTTCAGTGTCTCTCGTGTCCTTAAAGCTGTACAAAACCTTCATTTATTTTTATTGCATCAACATCAAACTAATGCATATACAGAAATTGATTTTAGAAAATAGGATCTGTTATCTCTTAAATTTCTAAGCTGATACATAGCCTAATATTATTAAGATTATGGGAATATTAGTCATTTCTTTCCTTATTTCTCCAAATTAACTATATTGGGTTTTATTGTATTTGGGGTGCAAAAGTCTGAGACTAAACAGTAAATCAAATTTAAACCGAAATAAATAAACCAAAGAAAGGAATATTATGTATAATTATTTTGCAGAAAGCTATAGAAAATATAACGCAGTGTAAAATATAATAAACTTCATGTACCTTTTTCAGCACAACTTTCTTTTATCATGATGATAAAGAAAAAATACTTTATATTTAACCCTAACGTATTGCTTTTATATTTAAGTTGGTTGCAAACTGAAATACTAAAATTATATATATATATATATATATATATATATATATATATATATATATAACATAATATACATAATTTAAAAAATATGTGTGTACGTTATACATAAATCATATATGTATATGTTGGATGTGATTAATTGTGATTAATCAATTAGACAGCACTTATAATGATTCATCTATCTATCTATCATATGTGTGTGTGTGTGTGTATGCATGATAAAACAGGCATTTTCTCTTGTATTTACATACATATATATATATACACACACATGTAAATACAAGAGAAAATGCCTGTTTTATCATGCATACACACACACACACACACACACACATATATATATTGTGTGTGTGTATGTATGTATGTATGATAAAACAGAGGCATTTTCTCAAGTATGCTCTGATTTTTAGGCCCCACTATCAATCATCAGAGCAGCTGTCTTCTGATATTCACATTTTCGGCTGAATATTGTTTACTACGCCGCGTGTGTGTATATTATTTTCAGTGCTCCTGTTTTAAATCTCCTCTCCTGTAGTAAACAGGCTACTGATTATTTTATTTTTGCTTCAGGCTTTCATCAGATCCAAATAGGAAAACAGAGATAATTTGGAAGCAATGCGGCTGAGCTGAAAATACTACAGAGGGAAATAAGACTTTCCTCTGGTGATTTTACACATCAGAAGAACAGCCAAAGAAATAATCCAGGTTCAATCCTAACAGGGGTACTGTTTTTTTTTACACCTTTTATAAAGTATATAGGAATTTTTATGCACCTTAATGATCATGTTTCTGTTCAATTCCAACACGTTTTTACAGCTTTCATGCTTTTTACAGCATGTTTCGTGGATCAAAACAGATTTGGAATGTAGCCTTACATCACTTGCTCACCAATGGGTGCTCTTCAGTGAATGGGTGCCATCAGAGTCCAAACAGCTGATAAAAACATCACAATAATCCACACCAGTCCATCAATTAATATCTGGTAAAGAGAAAACCTGTTTGTTTCAAGTTTATGTTAAAATCCATCCAGATGTTTTTTAACTTCAAATGTTGTTTTATGACTAAATATGAGTCCTTCTTTGATAATATTGCTTCCTTCAGTGAAAAAGTAATCTTGTCTGAATCAGGAGAGAAATCTGTACAGATCAAGCACAGTTTACAAGCCAAGTCAGGATGAAAAATATGTAATTGGATTTTGATGTGAGAGGACAACAGAGTATGGATTTTTTCACTGGAAATGAATACAGCTTGATGGATTTGTTTAGAATTAACACACAGCTACACAATGTTTATTGCTGAACTAGGGTTGCTTGGATTACGGTACTTGTGTAATATTGTGCTGTTTGGACTCCCATTCTGCAGTTTTCAGCTTTTGCTTGAAATTTGTCAGGGATTCAGCATTCCGGATCGGGGTGGGAAGATCATTCCACCAACCAGGAATTGTGAACAAGACTGTTCTGGAAAGTGATTTTGTGCCTTTCTGTGATGGTACCACGAGGCGTCGCTCACTAACGGATCTCAGACTTATGGAGGGGATGTAGATTAGTAATAGTGAGTGGAAGTAGGCAGGTGCTGAGCCAGTGGGTGTTCTGTATGCAAGCACCAATGTCTTGAACTTGATGCGAGCCGCAACCTTTAGACAGTGCAAAAAAATAAAGAGCAGTGTAACATGGTATAGCCTAGAAATGACAAGGGCCTGGACAAGAAGTTGTGCAGCATGCTCTGTTAGAAAGGGCCTGATCTTTTTGATGTTGTGTAATGCAAACCTGCAAGATCAAGCATTCTTTGCAATGTGGTCTTTGAAGGTCAGCTGTTCATCAAAGATTACACCAAGATTTCTGACCGAAGTTGATTGGGTAATTGTAGAAGAATAGCTGGATGGTGAAATCATGCTGTAGAGTTTGAGTGGCAGGGAAGACAAGAAACTCAATCTTTGCCAGGTTGAGCTGTAGCTAATGTTTTTTTATCCATGCCGAGATGTCAGCCTGAGAGCCGTACAGTTACCATTGGATCATCTGGTTGAAATTAGAGATCGAGCTGTGGGTCATCAGTATAGCAATGGTAGGAGAAGTCATGTGCCAATATGATGAGACCCAGTGATGTAGTGTATATTTAGAAGAGTAGGGGTACAAGAACTGATCCCTGAGGAACCCCAGTGGCCATCTTTCTGTTAAAGTGCTAAACTTACTTACTGAATAGACTTATGCCTGCAACTCTAAACTTACTTTTGAAATTAATAGAAATGTTATTTTTTGAAACAAGTCACCCTCACGCTGATCACTCATGTCACCTGATCCTTTTCAGAAACTGAAAAAAGACATTTTATAGATTTAAAGGGTCGTACCGATCACATTAACACAACAACATAAGGGAAACTATGAAAACAAAATATCTTACGGTTAAGTAAACAGAACACAGACTATAAGAGTATGCACTGTCATAAACGAAGCTAGCTAATGTTAGCTTGTTAGCTTGAGAATACGTACCTTCAAATATTGAAGGAGTGACAGATGCTAATCTTACAATTCGATTGACATCGTTCACTGTCATCCGTGGAAGTTCTAGCAAGCAGCAACAGAGATGAAACGCGGAAGTAGTCGTGCATTGGTAGTCTAGCGCATTTAGGCCACACCCACACCGGGGGGGGGGGACAATCCAATGCTCTCCATTGACTTTGTATTGCAGGAAGCTGCCTTCTTGTCATTTCGAACCAGGTTCTGACCTATTTCAAAATATAGGTAATGTTTAAAAGCTGCTATGTTATAAGGTGTACAGTAAACAAGCTAAAAAAAAACAGAACTACGGTTTTACAACCTGTCGATCCAAAAAACAAGCATTTAAGCATTAACCATCTGAGGGTTGTCCCCCCTCAGAATATGATTTAAAACAATGCTACGGTCACTCTGTAACAGCTGAGTCAGCCTGCTGCTGTTGAATTGCTCTTGCGGTACTTTGATGCCACATGTGACATCGCTCTGTTTCAAGTCAGACAAAATTTCGAAACGGCATGCACTGCTTCAAGTCAGAATTTGCGCAGCACTGTGTTAAGTTGAACACACCTATAGCCTCCTCTCACGTGATTTTTACCTCATTCATTCTCCGTTACCCCCCACTAAACGCATAGCACGCTAAGGGTTCGCTGTTGTAAGTCTATGGACTGAAGGGAGGCAGGTATTCTACCTGCGGGCGTCGCTGTTGTAAAGCGTTACCTTATAAAAACGTTTATTCTTTTAATGATATATTTAGTTATATTTGCGTTTGTTTTATTTTTGTAGTATATTTTCTCCACCAGTTATTTGAGGGGACACTGCCTCCTTTAGCAGTGGAAATGCCCATGAGATATATATATATATGGTGTGTTAACTATTCCTTTGGCTATTTAAAATTCTAGTATGAATTTTTTGCAAATCGATTCAGTTGAATCATTTACGAACCCTATACCCTTCAGCTGTTCTTTACACCTGCTCTTCTCTCTCGTCCACCACAATCGCTCCTGATATTCTTCTGTCAGGCTCAAAGCTGAGCATGTTCAGGGTTAATGGATTTTGTGTGATGGGATCTTCATATCGCTGAAGGGGCAGAGACCGCCGAGACCTGTGCAGACGTGACACATTTTAAAAATGGATAGAGCTGAAATTGGGACAGTTATGGTGATTTATTGGCATTCGGACGGAACCATATGAATGTCTCGTTTAAATGATGAGCCATGTTTTCCAATTAAATTGTGGGTGCGTAGCCTGTCAGAATGATAGCTCTGTTCCTCATATATCACTCTGGTATGTGAGAATGTGTGTGTGTGTGTGAAGGCAGAAAAGACATCTGTTCAAAAAGAAAAACCTCTGTATGTGTGTGTGTCAGGTTTGTGGGAACCAGATGCTTTCAAAAACCTGAAAAAAAATAGTAAATGGTAACAAAACTCATTTTTGTGGTTTAAATCAGGTAACATTTTATCCTGTAAAAGTTAAAATGCCTTAAAAATGCATTTGTTTCTTACAAACAAGCAGCTTTCCACGCCACAAGATGCTAATTGATGGATTGGTGTGTATTATTGTGACTCTCATTCTGACGGCACCCATTCGGTACAGAGGATCTATTGGTGAGCTAGTAATGTAAAGCTAGATTTCCCCAAATCTATGAAGAAATAAACTCATCTACATCTTGGATGGCCTGAAGGGTCAGTACATTTTCAGCAAATTTTCATAGCTATTTCCTATAAAAAATCAATAATATCCTGCTATATGGGAATGCTTGTTCAGACTCCGTTTGGCTGGTGGGGACAACATTCGGTGGGAAACTGTCTAACCTGTTTTATGTGGCTTCAAAGTGAATCACATTTCTTAGTGACTCCTCGTATGCTGGATAAAATGTAATTCCTTTTTATACTGTGTGGCTGACGATCTAAGAAGGTTTCTGTTCAGGTCTCCATTTCTAAAAGAGTTGTCAGCTACTTTTACATCAGAATGACATACTGTATAAATCCCCAGGCTTCAAAGAGTTCTTAATTATCACTGTCACAAGAAGAGAGGGGGGGGAGTCTAATTTTCATCAAAAACAGCTTGAAACTCTGAAGTTTGTCATATTATCACATTACCCTTCCTACTAAAAATAGAGCTTCTTTTTAAAACCAAAAAGGCTTTTTAGTTCTTTTGTAGTTCCACGAAGAACTAATATTCTCTCTGTCTTTGTGCAAATATACAAAGTGTTCAAAAAAATCAGATTCTTGAGCAAATCAGCTTATGAGAAGGATTTCTGAAGGATCCTGTGGCACTGAAGACTGGAGTAAAAACTCAGCTTTGCATCACAGGAATAAATTATATTGCATATAGAATTTTTTTTTTATTATATATTTTTTTTTAATGCAGTCTTTAAGAATAAGAGAGTTATTATGCTTATCAAGGCTGCACTTAAAATTATTATTATTACTAAAACAGAAATAAAACAATAATCATCCAAATAGGTTATTGGATATTTAAACCTAAAAAATAATCAGTACTGAACCGTTTGTGAACAAGCTATATCAGTTCATCCCTATTTTGCCACCCAATAATTTAAAGAAACAGTCATTTCCAAAGAAATTGTTCTTTGCAGAGGTGCGGCGTCAAAGCTTGTGAAATTGCGCTTTGTAAATGGAGTTCAACAGTTTTTTGATTTGCATAATTCCTTGAGTGAATCGGATGCTGAGACCTCACAGACAGCCGTGCAAATAAACTCCGCTATCAGCAGCAGCAATTCACTCTGATTGGATTGCCCCTTTAGCGTCTAAATTTAGTTTCCAGGTCACTAAATCCTGGAATTGAACATACAACCTTCGCAGTGACTCCCGTATTACTCTCACTCTTACATTTACTGCTGCATGCAGGTGCAATCAGCGCTTAAACTATTCGATCCCAGACTCCTGGAACAGATCAGGGTCATCCACACCTGGAAATAAACCTGCAACCATTCCATCAGCCTCCGCGTCCTTTACCATTAGACTAAAACAGCGACAGCTCTGACTCACACTTTGACATTTATTGCGACGGCGCGCACACACGCACAAACACCGTCATGTTTAATCTTTCAGTGTCCATGGGATTTACAAGCGGATCATGCAAGACTGCAGCATCAGCCGTGACCAGAATGATCTCGACGGACACACACACAACGAGCTTGTGTCCTGAGAGCTCTTTACGGTCAGTGGTCATCTAAATAACACTAAACAATGTTAGTGGACACCCTTTAAACACAATGTCATCGTGAATGTTGATCAATAAACAGACACCTTAAATAAAAGAGTGGCTTGATTAGTGTCCAGATTTACAATGACCATCAGCAAGATGCTTTAAATATGAAAAAAGTCAATATAATTCACACTTCTAGACTAGAATCTGAAACGATATGTTATATTTTGTGCCCTTAAACAAATTGATAATATGCAGCCCAGCAGCCTCCACAAAAACAAACTAATAGAAGAGTACAAAAATAAATCAAATACTATAATATGACATTGAATAATGTTCTTTATGGGCTGGTGTCACTGTTACAGTGTTGCTTTAGAGAAATAAGTGATTTATGTATATTTTTCAATATCCCAGGCTATAAGAACCCACCTGGAAAGCAAGCAATATGAGCCATAAAGGGCTAAATAATGTCTCTATATACTTCTAAACACGTTAAATTTGTATTTCATGGTATTTTTGTCTTTGCTATGTATAAATTGCTTAATTTTAGATGAAACTCATGCAGGTTTGCAACAACTTTAGGGTGAGTAAATGACGGCAATGTTCATTTTTAGATGAACTGTCCCTTTAAGATTTCTTGTTGTGTTGCTCTTTTTGTTCAGATGTGTTCGTTTTGGACATTTAATACTATTTAATGAGTAATATTTATTATATGAAGTTTCTTAGGGAGGCCGTGCATCTTGTGAGGGAGTTTTCTCCTCCTACAGATGAAAAGTGCCTCCACATCACCACGATTGGCTGACTACCCTGTCAACATGATAATACCTGCTCCTTCGATTCCCTTTACTGTCAATGTGATAACACTCACCTATCTGTTCAGAAGACCATATAATAGAGTGCTGCAGGTATGACAGGTATAGGCCAAAACACGAAAACAATTTGATCATTTCCAGTTCTATCACCCTGAAGTCAATGGATCTGTAGTTAGCCCACGCTCAAGATATTTTCACCTTTTATTCTACAACATAAAATACATCAACCCCCTTGTGATATATAAGCTTTTACTTAGTGATTAAATGTTTTTTAAGCATGTGAAGCATGAAAGGGTTGTTGGAAACTTAATTAATACTGGTATTAAAAATATAAAAAACCTATTATACACACAAAAACCTAAAACGTTTACACAACAACAATGTACTTGAAATGGAAAAGTGTTAACTCTTGAGTTTTGCATACAGATGACAACATTGTCAAGACGATCCACTTTCAAACTGTGAACATGACTAAAAACAGTGTATTACGCATGCCAGGCTATAGCTGGAGATGTCAAGAACTTTGTGAAGAAACTACGTACCTGTGCATATACCTACAGACTGAACACATCATACACATCCACACAATGTCACCGTTCTCACAAATTCACATGTTTATAGTTTACACAGATACAATAAGAGCACTGATTTTAAAAACTTGCAATTTGAAACCTGCTTTCAGAAGTTTGCACGTTTAGGCAGATGACTGCCGAAACATGTAAAAGTTTTCCATTTTTTCTGTATTGCGTAAACAGCCCTCTAAGAAACGGAGGACTTTGAATTCTCATCTGATGCATCGCTAATGAGAACTTTCTCTCTGTTTGACCCAAATGTCTTCTGTTCGTTCTGGACTCTTGAGTGATGAATCTAAATGCAGATATCGATTAACTTTCAGGCTAAAAAATGCAGAATCCCTTTCTATCCTATGCTTAAAAGCTTCAAGTGTTTCTCCAGAGTGCAGCATCTCCTTTTTTATTAAATCAATGACTGCCGTAACCTCCAAAAGGGCCATGAGCCAGTCTGGGGGTGGAGAGGTTCCTTTAATGTCCTACGGCAAAACTCTGAACTTCCTGTTATCTCAGACAAAATCGAAACATTATATATATATATATACAAAAATTTGTGGAGATATATATATATATATATATATTCACTAGATTTTATAAGAGTTAGTGGCCTTTACATGCATAGGCCTGCTAAATGTTTTATAGACAGACATGTGTGTTTGTGAGTTGTCTTAAATCAGAATAAAATTGAAATATTTATATAGCAATTATTGCGTTAAAAAGGCTGTGATTTCAGAGCAAAGCACAGGGCTGTGTTCATTTACACAAGAGCAGCTCAAGATCTTGGTTTACAGTAAATGCTGCTCCACACAAATTTGTTTCTATCTTCACAAATTTGTAATAAGAAGTGATTATCAACTAAAGAGAAGTTTTAAGGCCTCTCTGCAGTTTCCTGTCAAAATAAAAAACTGAAAAAAGTTTGATGCTTTAACCATAAAAATTAGTATTGCAATTTAACTTAATTGCTTGATTATAGTAAAATGTTATAATAGAATTATTTCTATTTTTTTGTTTTTATTTAGTTTTTATTTATTTTTGTAATTTTAATGAACAATAGCAGTAACTTGTAATAATTATTTATTTGTATATCTATTTATTTAATGACTACTATTTTATTATATTGATATGTAATCTCAAACATTTGGCCAAATTTTTCCCCAAAATTTATTTTTGAAAAATACTTTTTCTCAAATTAATCATTTCAGATTTTCTTTTTTTCTGTAAGCTGGAAAAATCAAATAAAACAAAGAAAACTAGTTTTCCGGAATAACTGGTTTAATCTTTATCTTCATAAAGTGCACAAAACTGGAGACCGTCTACCATTACACCAGAAAAAACGGTTTAAAGATGGTTGTCAGCAGGTTGAATTCAATCACATTTTGAATTCAGTGTGAATTTTTTTTTAATTGAAAGACTGAAATAGTATCGAAATAGTAAAACATATTTTACCGTGTATAGTCCAGTTCTGTCAGATTTGTAAATGAATGGTTCTAGAGCTCATAATTTACTGGAGTGATCAGTATCTCTCTCTGGACCTCTGCTCGGAGCGGTTGAGGGGGTTCTGGCACCTCTCCGCCGCACCTGAGCTCTGTGACACAGCTGCTAATTACAGCAGTGTGTGACACATGGCTGCGGCACACACTCTCTGATCTCTCTCGCGCGCTCCCTAATCAGCGATCAAGAGCTCCAAACGTTCCTCCACTTCAGATGATCCCAGATGCTCCAAACATTTCCACCAATTTGCTGGGCAGCGTTTTGGCTGTGATTCACATCAAAACATGCATGTTCTGTTACTGTTCTGTTAATCGAGCTCAACACCTTGTCTGATAGTCAATCATTAGACATAACATCATCAAGCAACATAATACTATCAAGCATTTCACACATATGCTTAAAATAGCTAAATCAATATGCTGCCTGTGGCTTTCTGATGAAAAAACTATAATAAATAAGCCATAGTTATTGAAAAATTCACTACTTGGTGAATGCAAATGTTTTAAGAAAGAAATGTTATTAATTAAAAATAACAGACTAATTACAATTATTTGATGTTTATTGGAGAAATTCATTTTTTTTTTATTTTTTTTTTACTGCTTACTGTATTAGCGGAGGGGATTTTTCAACAGGTTATAATATTACACTAACGGGTGGTGCTAAGTGACTGTATTATTATTATTATTATAATTATTATTTAGACATTTGAATCATAAACTCAAATGATTAATTCAAAATTGTTTAATTTAACAATGCTACAACTGTTGCTCACAGACTCACTTCGAAGTCTGACATTTTCACATGCGTGTGTGTGCATATATATATATATATATATATATATATATATATATATATATATATATATATATATATATATATATGTTCATCCTTTCCTATAAAGTGCTTGTTATAGATAAGAAAATGCAGAAAATCAAACCCGATCCAAATTTTTATACAACGGACAAAACTTTCAAAGGCAGTGTGTAAATATGATTAACACAACGTTTGTTCATTTATTTTTTAACATGTGAAAATGTCAAATGAGAATGGAGTGTGCAAATACCTTAATTTTGTTTCTGCTTTGTTCTGGAACTGTTTTTGTTGATGCACTTAAAATAGACATACCCTATTTATATAAAATTCTTAAATGTCATTATTATTGTGCTAAATCGTCTCTTGCGCTTTCTTTAATTAGCATAAACACTCAAGCGCAAGAGTGGTAATTTAACACATGAAATTAGTGTGTGTAGAGGTCAGGTAGGGCAAACCTGTGTTGTGTGTATAGGTTCTTGCTCTGAAAACGAACCTGCATCTGTGTGATGTGATGAGAAAAACTGGTAACCTGAAGGTTGCTGGTTTGAAACCATCACCACTGAATAAGACCTTTAAAGGGGTCATATGACGCGATTTCAAGTTCTCCTTTCTCTTGGAGTGTTACAGGCCGTTCATGAATGGTTAAAATCTGTAACAAAGACTAAAGTCTCAAACCCAAAGAGATATTCTTTATTAAATTTAAGACTCCACTCCCTCCTAAAATGTCTTATCACGCCCCCACATGTCTACATCACTATGTGGGGAGATTTGCATAAAGCCGCCCAAATGTTCACGTAAAATTCAGACATGGTTTATGTTTACACAGTGTGATATGCAACGCAACATGTAAAAAGACAGTAGAAGTCATTATAATCTGTAATTATGTCCCCACGGGATGCAACAAATGGCTTGTTTGTAATGGGTTTTATTGTCTTTGTCTTGTCGTGCTGGTGTTCTGACAGCAACACACATCACAGTATGTTAAGTATGTTGGAAAACAATGTGTTTAATGAACCTTCAATTTCCTTACACCAATTACACAAAATAATGTTATTTTGGCAACATCATATGACGCCTTTAATCCAAGCATGCTCATGTATTTCATTCATATTGACGTCACAAAATCAAGAGGTAGGCTGTGTATTTTTTATTCATATTAATTTTATAGAAATGTTATATTAAATATTATTTAATACAAAAAAATGTAGATTCTAGGTAGACTTTGTCTTTTAAGCAACAACATACCAACAAGTTATTATCAGGGCCCTGTAAACTGCCTAGAACACCCTACCAAGCGAGTTTTGTTCTCACACTTTTCACGCTCTTGTTTTCTTCAGAAAAGTTTATTTTAATTATTCACAGAGAATTGGCGATCCTTGTCAAGTTGCTGAATGAGATGCAGAGAGTTGTGGCACTCCGTCTGAGTTGAGTTTCAGGCAGTGTCCCTGGAGTTCTGTCGGGGCGATATATTGATCCGCAGCTCGGTGGTGTGTGACTGACAGCAGCTCCGCGCGGCAGGAGACGCTACTGTTTACATGATTCTCCAATGACTTACTGCCATGTTGCCTCATCATGCATAAATTAGCATCTAATTAATTGCAGTATTACAAAAAAATCATAAAGCCAAAGTATAATAAATGTTTTATGGAGAGATGTCTTCATTTTCAAAGCTCCATCTAGTGCACGAAGAAATATTGGAAACACTTTACAATACGATTATTATGTATTAGTTATAGCCTACATCAGATCACAACTATACTACAGCAGGTATATTTATCAGTCGTAATTAGTTTCAGGATTTTCTAGAATAGTTTTTAAAAAGCTGTATTTGCAAATTCTGTGAATTTTCTTTTAAATAAATTAGCCTATCACACACAAACGTTGTGTTATTGACAAAGTAAAGGAACATAAAACTAACACATGGGTATCTTTTTATGACATTATTCCAAGTGCCACACTTATGATTTATGGAAGAACATTTCCACCACAAAATAAAAAATACATTTTTCTGTTTTGTTTCTTGTTTTTACCATGCAGTCAAATATAAAAAAACATAACTGTGATTTTTTTTTTTTCTCAGTTTTTTTTTATTTATATCTAGCAATTTTGTATCAGAATTGTCCGTTTACTTGTGATTCTCAGTCTAAATCTTTTTTACACCCTGAGAAGACAAAATAAAGATAATTGTGACTTATCACACAGTTTTAACTTCTTTTCTTGCAATAGCGAGTTTATTCAAACTTTTTCCACAATTTTGATATATCTCACAATTCTATATATATAATATTTTTGAGATTAAATAATCACAACTACCTTTATATATTTTTTTTATTATGTGACAGAATCAAGCTGCCATATCAGTTTAAAGGGGGGGTGAAATGCTATTTCATGCATACCGAGTTTTTTACACTGTTAAAGAGTTGGATTCCCATGCTAAACATGGACAAAGTTTCAAAAATTAAGTTGTACGTTTGAAGATGTGACAAACCGGAAGGAGTATTTTTGGAACAAAACTACTCCTTCCGGTTTGTCACAAGTTTCAGAAAGTTTTTTTCGAGTATGGCTCTGTGTGACGTTAGATGGAATGGAATTTCCTTATATGGGTCTTAAGGGCACTTCTGCCGGAAGAGCGCGCGCTCCCGTATAGCAGAGCACTGAGAGCACAACAGACTTCACTGATCAGAACGAGAGCGTCGCGAAATGTCACAAAAGGAGTGTGTTTTTGGTTGCCAGGGCAAGACAACCCTGCACAGATTACCAAAAGAGAAACAGCATTAAGGGACCAGTGGATGGAGTTTATTTTTACAGAGCATCAACGGAGTTGTGCAAGTGTTTGTGTTTGTTCCCCTGCATTTCGAAGATGCTTGTTTTACAAACAAGGCCCAGTTTGACGCCGGATTTGCACATCGTTTATTTCTTAAGGATAATGCAGTCCCAACGAAAAAGGGTCACGATCGTGTGTTGGAACCGCAGGCGGTGAGTAAAACTGCTTCAAATATCTCTGTGTTGTTAACTTAGCTATCGGCGCGTAAGCACATCAAGTAAACAACATGCGATGTTGTCATCAAACTGCACTTTCCACATGTACAGCTTAAAAAAAAAAGAAAGAAAAAAAAAAGAGACGACATGAAGTGGAACTTAGTCATTTTCCAAAACCGCTAAGCAAATATATACAGATTCAGTACATACCACATAGAGACGTCGTTGCTGATGCTGCTCTTGTTAAATTTCAGCCTCTGGATCTGATTCTGGATCATAAATATACGCTGAATCTGACTGTTAGCCATGGTTTGTTTTTGAAGTTTTTTTCCTCACGGTAATGTCACAGCTTCCAAACGCTCTCAACGCAAAAGCTTACTGGCGCTCGTGATTCTTTAGCTCCACCCACACGTCACGCCTCCAGCCGGTCGAGTTTTTCCGGGAAAAATCGGTACAGACTATCTTTCTATTATGATTATAATAAAACTAAAGACTTTTTGGAGTTATGAAGGATGCAGTACTACTCTATAGGTACTCAAGATTAACAGGATATTGAGTGAAAACTAGCATTTCACCCTCCCCCCCCCTTTAAATAAGAACCCCTGGAAAAAAAACATGCACATAACAACACAAATCAAAATCTTTATATGAAAATATGAAGACCAAATAAACACAGCATACCTGGATGGTTACCCATAATTAAAAAAAATGCATTATATGTATATATGTATATGTGGCAGCCTGAAGACTGAATAAATAAATATAAGGAATCTGGCAAGCAACTGCGATGTACTGGGAACTATTTTCTCCTTTCTAAATATTTTAGAAGCCCTCAACAAGTCTAAAATTCTCTTTGAATTAATGATAAACAAAAGATTTCATTTAAGGAATTTACTTCAATGAGCATGGAGTATTAAGTAAATACTCATTATGAGTAATTGCCATTCCTAGCAGACTGGATTTATTCTTTGAACCAGATTTATTACAGCAAAACAAGAAACAACTGAGATTTTCTTTCTCCATCCGAAACGATGATAGTTGCTTTGTTGCATAGATTTTATCATTATCATTTAAACTATATAAAATGACAAAAGGAATGCCTTTTTAAGTAAAAGTAAACTATATTTGGCCACTTTACGCATCTGTCAGTTGGCTGTGTTTTGTCTAAGTGGGTGTTCTTGGCCAGAATAAGCAGTCTGGCTTTGCTAGACTACTACACACAGGCTACAAGAAAGTGAGCATCTTTCACTGCCCTTTCATGAAGGTGAGGGAGATTTTCAGATGACTTTAATCTTGGAGACGCCACTGAGCTGCGGTAATTATGAGTGCTTCAGAAAAGGAAGATTAACACTCTGCTTTTCAATTAACAGCCTGGAAATGTGATTATACAGCCGCACGTTTCTCAAGGGGCGGGAGGTTTGTCCTGGCCACTTCATTCCTCTCTGCTGCGTTTGTTTTAATGGCTCTTGGTAAAGCTAACAGCGGAGAGTGTTTCTGGCTTCATTAGAGATGAAACTAACACTTATCACGTTCCCCCAAAAGTTCCTGAGCCACGGAGAGACGGGAAATGAGCGTGTGTGTCCGCGGATTAGACTCAAGGATTAACATTGACGCAAACAATGAGGAACCGACAATTAAAACAGATTAATTAGGGGAGAAATTTCTCTCGCAGGGGTCAACACAAACACTCGCACGGCCCTGGAGGAACGAACAAACAGCTAAGCACTAACAGAGCTTACTGAGCCCTAGATAAATGAACTGGCAGATGTTCTGCACCCAGTGTCCTCTGAGTTGCTCTTGATGTTGTTTTTGAGCGGATGCCGTGCTTTCGAGAGGAGCTGATTCCACGGCGAGGGACTTCTTGAGAGTCATGTCTCATCACGGCCTGAGAGTTTTAAAAGCGTTGTGAAACACCATCAACAATGATTTTTAATTGCTGTTATGTGGCATATGCTGAGTGAAGCTGGATATTCAGATGGGCGGGACTTGATTTTGTCCATTGGGGGTTTGATTGGAACATAGGTGTCACGATCATTAGCTGGAGTGCCCATGAACTTCAGTAGAGGTCACTCCACTCAGGACCATTCCACCCATCATCCACCAGATATCACCATATCACTTGTACACACACACCTCTAACCTGTTGCACTACACCCAAACTACATCTCACATGAGCCTCTGCATCACTATCACCTTGCCACACCTGCACCTCATTCATCAGCTAATCTCCTTGCCACACCTGCACCTCATTTACACACACATATAAACAGCACTTACACACAGCCACATTGTGAAGTTTTGTTTAATCCGTCTGACATTTCCGAGCATTTTTCCTTGTGTTTGTTCCTTCCGTACCTGACCTTTGGTTTGTTTTACTGACTCTGATTCTCTGCTGCCTGCCCCGGTATGCTCGTTTCTGTTATTGATTCTAGTTACCCCTGACATACCTGACGCTGTTACTGATTATTGCCTGTCCAGCCATTCTTAATAAAAGTTCTGCATATGGATCCGAACATCTCTGGCTCATCGTTACAGAAGGCAGCAGACCACTGGATATTACATAGTATAATTAGTGCTAGTCCTTAAATGTGACTGGCCGAGTGATTTGTGTTGTTTGTTTTGTATGTCTGTGCATTAGGCAAGGCAAGTCAAAGCAAGTTTATTTATATAGCACATTTCGTACACAATGGTAAAAAAAAAAACTTGTAAAATTATTAAAACATTTACTTAAAATGAATTTAAAAACACTTAGAAAATGATTTTACATAAAATAAAAAAAATAATAAATAAAATAAAAAAACTGTGAAAATATAGTGCAATCAGCATTAGTGGTAGCGCTATTTTAAAATTATAATTTAGATTTTTATTCAACTTTGTTTATAAATATGGTAATATAATTAAGTAAAGTGTTTGTTATTTTGTTGTGTTTGTCATTTTTAGTATATATATTTTTATAAATATGTAATTTTACTTCAGTTTTTGTTATTTTAGTACATCAAACAAAAACTTGCAATGCAGCTAGCTGAAATATAATATTTTTATTTTTTTATTTTTTTATGGTATTACTCTTGTAGATTTTTACTGACTCTATATGCAAGTAACTGATACATAACACAAAGATATGACTCATTTGAATGAACAATACTGGTTCATTCATGAAGAAAACAAGTTACGAGTGAATCATTAAACAGTTCACTCGCCCCATTTGTTCTAACACACTTTCATTTATTATATAGGGTTTCCGGTTTTCTATTCATTAAGGATCACAACAAGTAACTGTCTTTATAAATGTCTTTACTCAAATTTGTTTCTAAATGTATTTACTCATTTTAACTTCTTGATCATTAAACTTGCATAAAAGCAATGTCACGCTTGCGGTCATTCAGAATTGTCATTAAAAAAGCAAAAAACATCTTTGAGGCAGAGGAAGTTATTTCATTTTGATGGACGAGTATAAAAACAACACTGTTTTTCCTTTAGAAAAACAGGCACTGATGAATCATGCACAGTTATATACCAGGGAAAATTATTAAGAAAACAAACTGACTTCAAGCTAAGAAGCTTTTATTGAAAGACTTGCTAAAATGATGAGCAGAACCTTGGGTTACACGGCAGACCTCAGACATTCATTGTTTTATTTAGTTTCCTACCAAGCTAGCTCTAGATCAGCTAACCAATGCCTTAAACCAGCACCTGATAGGCCTGAAACATACTGTATGCAAATACACCAACGCTTCTAGCTACGCAAGCTCGATTTAACATCTTTGCATTCTGAAATGTGGCAGAGCGCAATACATTAAACAATGCTTGTATGTGTTGCATGGCTGCAAGGGGTGTATTAGTGGGCATTAACATAAATTGTCTGCTTCTACAGTCAGTTTCCTCTTTTTCAGGTCAACTATGGCAGAGCAATAGTTTGAGAGGATGCTTGCTGATACAAAAACTACGCTAACAATAAATGATGTATAAAAAAAGCACAGTATATTTTCTGTCCTTAGAGGTGACCCGAGCGCAACTGTATAAAGCCTGACTGATTCTGAAAGCTGCTTCCCGTCCATAAAAAGGATCGTAGCGCTTTAACAAACACACACTCACACACTCTTTCAGGATGCCCTCCACGGGTCATTCTTCACACTCAAGTGTCAGAGCTACAGATCAATATCACACTGAAGCAGAACTCCGGGTCTCTGTCTGTCTGTCTCTGTCTCTGCGCTCCACTTGTTAAACATGTTCTCAGGCACATGGCATTTGGCAAATGTTCTAGTATGATGAGAGGAAGGGTAAATATTTTCAAGGCAAATTCCGCCATCTGGTAGGCAGCTGGGACTTCCTGGTGGCGAGAAAAGCGGATGACACACTTTTGCAGTAACTTTTCATGCTCTTGCGCAATATATTTATACTCTTTTGCGTCACTGTGTCTCATTCTCCAGGTTAGCATGAATGCGCTAAATGCTAAAGGCAGAGTCTAATCGTATCATCTTGCCACAGTGCTCTGAAATGCAAACTTACAGATGTGCTTACTAATTAGTTGGGCTTGTTTAGGCGATTAATTTTGCTTGTACTTATGGGTATCATACTGACTAAGGAACACTCTAGAAACCACTCTAGCAACTGCCTAGCAATGTGCAAACAACCACCGAGAGCATCTTTGCACTGTGGTGACAAGTTTTATGCAGGCTATACTAATACAATAATTCCAAAATTATACATTACTTTTAAAAAAGTGTGGGATTGGTGAGATTTTTGGGAATGTTTTTGAAGAAAGTCTCAGGAGTGCTGCATCTGCTTGATGAAAAATACTGTAATATTGTGAAATGTTACTTGTGTTTATATCTTGCAATTCTGATTTCATATATTATATTATATTATATTATAAATGAAAAAAAATCAGAAGTGTGAGATATGAACTTTTTTTTTTCCATGACAGAAACCGATTCAATGTAAGATTGGAATCTTAGTGTTCATCGTTTTAGACTTTGAAGTGTAAAATGTATTTTAAAGGGGTCATCAAATGCCCATTTTCTAGTTTCTTAAAGGTCTTAATGAAAAGTCTACAACCTACTTTGGTTCAAATTTCTCCTGGTTAGTGTTAAACAACACCCTTTTACCCTGTCAAAAACAACTTTGTTCACAGCAAGCCATTTCTGTGCATGTCTCTATAAATGCTAATGAGCTCCAATCAATCGTGGTTCTCTAAGAGACTGTTAAAGGAACACTCAACTATTTATGAAATATAGTCTCATTTTCCAACTCCCCTAGAAATAAACAGTTGAGTTTTACCGTTTTCAAATCGATTCAGCCGATCTCTGAGTCTGGCGGAAGCACTTTTAGCTTAGCTTAGCACAGATCATTGAATCATTCTCAGTTGGTCTTAGTACACGATGTAACTTTAAAAGAGTCAAGTTTTAAATAGGAAAAATATAGAAACCCTTTGGTCATTTTTGAGCGAGATGCTAATGGTCTGATCAGATTCAATGATCTGTGCTAAGAAAAGTTAAAGTGCTACAGCCAGACCCAGAGATCATCTGAATGGATTCGAAACTAGTAAAACACAACTGGTTAACTCTTGGGGAGTTGGAAAATGACCCTATTTTCAAAATAAAAAATGAATGTTCCTTTAACTTTAGCCGCATTCATTGTTAAAATTGCTGACTAGCACATTATTAGAAAAGGCAAACATATGCCGCGTTTCGACCGAAATTACCCGGAACATTTGTACCAGGAACTTTTTCACCAGGAACTATTTTCCCCACAGACCTGTTGCTTGCTGCGTTTCCACTGCGGTGTAAAGTACCGGGAAGATTAGGCAAATAGACTGGTGACGTAGATCTGCGCGCGTTTCTCAATACAAAGTACGCTGATTTTGGACGTGCATACTCGGTAGTTCAGACGATGTGCATTCGACTCGGGAGTGTGATGTCGCAAATCCGGTAAATCTGCAAACAGCGGCGTACTTGATAACATCAGTCAGCTGACCATGGCTACTGCAATTTTCCACTCTATATATATATATATATACAATAAAACGAAATAGGATATCAAACACCTCTGCCTCCTTTCGTTTTCATTTAAACATATTAACAGCTGCAGAAATTTACTTAATTCAGGGATATGTGTATATATACAGCCATTACATTGAAACAAAATATTATATTTGCCTTTTTTATTTTCATTTTAAACATATAGATAAATTGAATACAGACCAAAGATAACCTGTTAGATTCACCCAAAACGAATGATATGTATATTTAACCACTAAAGAGACATCAGAGCCAGCATCCGAATAAATGGTGGTTGAATTCAACCAATGCTGCATGAACTCAACCAATCAGGATGTTTAGCGCCCAAGTCCCGCTCCCGAAAGTTCCGGAACTTTGAAAAAGTACCACCTCACCAGCAGGGACTTTCTGAGGGGGATTATTTTACCTGGAACTTTATTTAGTTCCTGGTTCCTGCGGTGGAAACACACCAAGTACCAGGCCAAAGTCTCTAGTTCTGGGCTCAGATGTCACGAGTAAATAATGACTTGCTGTGTTCATTATTACATCCAACAACAGAACACCTCAATCTCTTAATCAGGGACATTTTTGTCTACAACCTCTGTGGCATCGAAACAATAATGACAGCTCACTCAGGGCGGGTCTAAGTTAAAACACCAGTGTCAATCAACAATTGTGGGAGGGGCCTGGGTATGTGTGACATCACACATCCAAGAATCAGAGAACGTCTTGATCTGAGAAAGGGGTTATGATTTATGGGGATTAAAAAAAAACACACACACTGGATGGATTTTAATCATTATAGGGTATACACACACTGATAACAAACATTTTAATTCAAACAACATGTAAAAGTGAATTTTGCATCCAATGACACCTTTTAAAATAATTTTTTTTCTTCTTTTTCTTGCCTTACAACCAAAATAACAGCTTTATTGAAATCCAGATCTCCCAAAATAAACATGCTTTCAAAAGAGTGTTTTCAGAGAATCTTTAAATGCTTCGATTTAAATGTCTCTTTCAAGAACTACATCCCTTCAGAGCCCAGGACACACAGTCATGTGCCGCACAAAAGCATCTGTGTTCTTCCCGATGTATTCAACCCTGGTCCTCTATTACTGCGTTCTTCATAAACCAGACAACATTAATCAACATAATCAGTTTCTGTATTACCATAGACATTTTAATGTGTTTCCCTTGTTTCAGAGAGTGTTTAATTATTAAGATTTAATTAGTGCGCACCTTATCTTCTTTGTCCTGGGTTAATTACAGTAATGTGTCATGGTAAACAAACCCCCTCTTTTGCAACATCACACTCAATTTGCTGTAAAACGTGAACAGACATGCAATTATAAAGATCATATATGATTTTTTTTTTTAGATTGTAGGGTTCATTAAGAGGATCGATTGACTGCTGACTGTACATTAGGTCTCGTGATCATCATATGAAGAACATCAGACACATCTGGACTTTCAGCAACACCTCTGACCTCTGACCTCTGACACTTCCAACGCCTCCTGTGATGTTCTCTGAAACACCAGCTTCATTAGTGTGATTCTGAGTAATAAAACATTAGAACCGGTCATAACGTCAATAATGACTTTGATTTGGGATTTATCATTTTGAAGATGTGAAAAACTGGTTATGTAAGTGGCCACATTGTGAAATGTTAGATAAAAACTAGATGTTAACTGGTGAACTGGAGTGGTGTGGATTACTGTGATTGTATTTATCAGCTGTTTAGACTCTCATTCTGACGGCACCCATTCACTGCAGAGGATCCCCTGGTGAACAAGTGATGTAATGCTACATTTCTCCAAATCTGATGAAGAAACAAGCATATCTATGTCTTGGATGGCCTGAGGATGAGTACCTTTTCCGATTTTTATTTTTTATTTTGGGGGAGCTATTTCTTTAAAATTTGCTGAAAAAATAAATTAATGCTAAAGTGTTGTTGAATAAATGCAACAATAAATAAATATAACACATCAAATATATTTCTGTGTTGTAATATTAAAAAAATAATAATTTAATTAAATTTTGGTTTGAACAAGTGTTTTCTAGTAGGATAATAAACATAATATAGAGGGTCAGGATATGAAAAATGTACTTATTTATTATTTTACCATCACGCTCTGTTAAGATTATCTAATAATATTAATTTAATGCTAAATTATTGTTTAAAAAAAACTCAATCTGACCTCAAATTCATTACTTTACCCCAATATTTGCATGTTTTGTATTTTTTACCAATTATTTCAATACATTTTGAAATATATGGTCATGGTATGAAAAATGTTCTTCTTTATTTGTTACACCTTAAGATTAGCTCTAGCTAATAAATTTAATGGCAAAATATGGTTGAAATACCTCAGTCTGATTAAAATTTATTATTTAAAAATACCAGAATTGCATTTTTTATTTGATATAAAAAAAAATTATACAGTACAGACCAAAAGTTTGGAATCATTACTATTTTTAATGTTTTTGAAAGAAGCTTCTTCTTCTCATCAAGCCTGCATTTATTTGATCAAAAATACAGAAAAAACAGTAATATTGTGAAATATTATTACAACTTAAAATAATAGTTTTCTATTTGAATATACTTAAAAAAATAATTTATTCCTGTGATGCAAAGCTGAATTTTCAGCATCATTACTCCAGTCTTCAGGGTCACATGTAACATCCAGTATCACATCTTCTGAAAAAATATTAAGCAGCAGAACTGTTTCCAACTTTGATAATGAATCATCATATTAGAATGATTTCTAAAGGATCATGTGATTAAAGCATAATAAATTTAAAAACAATTATCTTTTTTTTTATTATTCTATTTATTTATTTATTTTACAAAGAACCTGATTTGTTCAAAATGAAAGACAGTTTTTCTACAGAGCACAATCTTACTGGGATACTTGTTTCAGTGTGTTTCCTGTCTCTTTCTATTTCCTGAGCTCAAGGTGAATGTATTTACTGCACTTCTCTTAAGGTGAAATAGTGAGCAGACATTAAACCGAGGCAGACAGAGGATTTTGGCTCAGCATGAGCATACAGACTCAAACCCTTGTCAGGATCACATCACAAAGAGACATTCAGAGAGGTTCTTACCCAAACCTCATCTGACTAACAGACAGGCACACCAGGAATACCTGCACAACTCCGGTCTAAAGCATAGTTCACCCAAATAAAGTCATGATGGTTCGGAATGACTTGAACTATGTAGCATTTTAGAGTGAATCTGTTTTTCTGGTGTTTAGCAGAGCTGATTGTTATGTGTTCACAAACACACATCTCAAATGATCCGGTTCTTCTACAGTAAAGCAATGTTTCCAGTCCTTCAGGCGTCTGGCGATGGGAGACTCCAGGGACACTCACAATCTCTGCCACTGATCCGCTGTAAGTCACTAAACGGCAAAATAACAATAATTCAATCAAATAGAATTTATACTGTGAGAAACTTCTGTGTCACTTTAACAAGTTCTCATTGGTTCTCAATGATATTGCAAACTGATAACTCGTGAAATTGCTGTTACTGATCAATAAACTGATTTATTTTTCACTTAGTGTAAAACAAAAAAAATCATGTGATTATTTTTCAACCAACTCACTGCTGTCCCCTACAGATCAAAACTGAATCTCAGGTCTGTTTTAAAGGAGGAAAAAAAATGAGCAAAAAAACGAATAATAATTATGTCAGTTAGGACTACATTTTCAATTTCACTATTATTAATGTTATGTTTTAATATTTGTATTATTTTTACTTAATATCTATTTAATTTGATTATTATTATTATCATCATTATTGTCTGATTATTTGTATATTTTTAGATATTAATGTAATATGTCAACGGATTTTTTAACAATTATTATTACATATTTTAATTACAATTTTTGTGTTATGTAAGTTTGCCATTTCGTTTAATTTGATTAATTTTAAAGAGATATTTAGTTTGATTTAGTTTAATGATACATATATTATTATTTATTCTCAAATTATTATTTAAAAAAAATTATTAATATTAGTGTTTTTTATTTTATTAATTTACTGATAAATCTTAATTATGTATATTTTAATTATCATTTGTATTGATTTTTGAAACTTTTAGTCATTTCGTTTAATTTGATTAAATTTAAAGACATATTTAGTTTGATTTAGTTTAATGATACCTATATTATTATTTATTCCCAAATTATTAGTTTTAGTGTTTTTTTTATGATAAATTCTAAATATTGTCATCACATTTTTATCATTTTTGTACTTTTTGCCATTTCATTTAATTTGGTTAAATTTAATGATACACATTATTATTATTATTATTATTATTATTATTATTTATCATTAAATTGTTATTATTATTACATATTTTAATTATAATTTTATGTAATTTTAGATTTTTTTATATTAATGTATTTTATTGTTATTGTAATTTAATATTTTATCTTCATTTTATTTCATTTTTCATTTTATTTATTTTCATTTAATGTAACCTGTTTATTTTTTTTTTTAAGGATATATATTTTTTATTTTTTTATATTATTGGTCAACACTTGACTGTTGTGTGTAAAATCTTTATCCTGAAGCCAAACCATTCCAGGATCTCAGCTATAAAAGCAGCTACCTTAATTTTCCAAACCAATAATAAACAACAAAAACATGCCCCCATCCCAGGAAAGGGTCACCTCATTAACTTCATGAAATGATGTTCACATTCCCCGAGCCCCGAGGCCTGAGTATCTGTCACTGTGATATCATTCATACAGACAGGAAACTGATCCCTCAGACCACATGGATTAATTACAGCCTTCAGCACAATTTCAGACTGTCTGTAATTCTTTCCGACATAATGGAAAGTGTTTATGGAAACATGAATTGTCTTCACCCTCGGCACATACACAGTCATCTGTAATTCACACCTTCCTTCAACACTTTGGGTTACTTTAGACCTGCTGTGAAGACAGAGTCGGGGTGTGAACCTGATCTGACAGTGTCCAAATAAAATAACAGGTCTGGTGAACATGTCAGTTTAATAAAATGTGGGAAAAAGAAGGGCTGGCTCCAGCAAATACTGTAGTTTATTATTATTGATTTATTAACCGTATTATTATTATTATTATTATGGAAATTAACTGTAATTTATTAAAATATTTGTTAAATTAAAAATACATATTTATTTTTTATAATTTATTCAAACAAGATCGATTTTATATTACGTCTTGATTAAATAAACTATGAATGAGCAGAAAATGACAGGATAATACAGGTAATAATACAGGAAAGTAACAAACGGGATCTATTATTATCTTTTACTGTCTATGATTATTATCGATGAACATGCAATATGTGGCCAGAAGATGGCAGTGTGGCAAAGAAATTAAATTCCTACAGCAAAACATGACGTTACAAAGTGGGAGGGGCATACTGGCTGCAAAGTTGTTTTTGATTGGTGAGATATGATGTTGTTCATAGTCACGTGGTAAAGGCAGAAAGACGATTCAGTTTCTTTTTCACTTTTTGCATTACACCATAGGACAAGAAACAGGAAATAATAATACAGTGTAATATTAATTAATAATTTCTCTTAAGTTTTAAATCGAAAAGGGTTTTGAAAAAGCGTCATTAAAGTGGCAGCAAAATTGACTAGACAGTATATGAAATAGTGATATATATATATATATATATATATATATATATATATATATATATATATATATATATATATGAAATGATGGTGTTATATTTTATTCTCACCACGTTGTTGTTGTTTTTAACGGAATTTTAACAGCCGTTAAGTCAGTTGCAGCCAGTGGCCAGCGGAGGGCAGCAACACTCCGCTAATCTCTCCAAACCCCGATTAAACTTCAGCGGTGCTCCACCGTTTCAGAG
This sequence comes from Carassius gibelio, assembly GCF_023724105.1. Lineage (NCBI taxonomy): Eukaryota > Metazoa > Chordata > Actinopteri > Cypriniformes > Cyprinidae > Carassius > Carassius gibelio. The sequence continues at coordinate 6,777,119 of NC_068420.1, forward strand.
AACGCGTCCGCGATCGAGCGCTTTCACTGAGGCGGCGATGATGTCCTGTCGCCGCGTGATGACGTCGGCCGGCTCCCTGCATTGTTTTGAGTCGGAATATTTTTCTTCTGTAAAATTCCTGAAAAAAACGCGCGAAAAACACATTAAAGACGCAATTTTTCACCCGATTCCAGCCTCAGCTCAAACTACAGGTGAGATGATTGATGTCTGGCTGGCTTTGCATCATTGGAATGCATCGCTTAGATTATGAGTCTTTACTGTCTTCTGGTCGATCCTCTAGAAAGTACTGTGTTTGTACTGTAGTATAATACCAGGAGACTAAATCATTTTTATATCAATTTACTATAGTAACGTTACTTAAAATAAGAATAAAAATGATGATATCATCATACTACATGTCCAAAAAAAACATGGTAGTAATGCTGGTACTGTATTCATAAAACCACTGCAATGTTAATTTTAGTCAAATTAAATTTTAGTAACGTAAATTATGTTCATATAATTTATATTATGTAATATATATATGTGTGTGTGTGTGTGTGTGTGTGCGCGCGCGCGCGATGTATCTATAACGTTACATTGTTATTTAAATATATAAAGCCATTATCATCTTATTTATCTTATATAGCTTAAGCTAAATAAGATATATATATATATATATATATATATATATATATATATATATATATATATATATATATATATATATATATATATATGTGTGTGTGTGTGTGTGTGTTTGTGTGTGATATGTGTATACATAATTATTTTATATAGTAATAAAGAAATTTGTATATGTTTACAGGAACACATTTTTTGACATAACAAATCATTTAGTTTTTATGAACTTTAATAAATTTTATATTTTATTTATGTAGATGTTTTATTATGTAACAGAATGCACATAAATATATAAAACATTTCATTTTTTTAATCTATTTTATTTGTATATCTTATTTACATTTTCGCATATGTTTAACCATGTCTATGTTTAAGTTGTACTCATGATGAGTATAATATACTCAAGTGAGTATAATAACTTAAAAAAAGAGAAACTTATAGTAGTATGCATGTAATCAACTAACATAATAACAATCAAATATTGTACATGTGCATATATAGTTTAATTAGGGTAGCTCTGAATTATTTAAAAAATGTTGAGTCCAGTCATGTTCTCTTTTTTTACATCACTGCTCAATGTGTAACTAAAGGTGAGAGGTAATGGAGGAGCAGAGTGGGTCACCAGGGGCCAACACAGACAACAGCAGCCAGCGTAACGGAGAGGAGGTGAGCAGATCATGTGATCGCTGAGCTTCGCACAGGTGGAGCGATGTTCATGTGAATGGTGTTTATGACAGAAACCTCGCAGGAGCAGCTGGACCAAAGGCAGGAGGAGGAAGAAGCCCCTGAAGGACAGTAATGCCCCCAAAGCCCCGTTAACAGGATACGTGCGCTTCATGAACGAGCGCCGCGAGCAGCTGAGGGCGGAGAGACCAGACGTGCCTTTCCCAGAGATCACCAGGATGCTCGGGAATGAGTGGAGCAAACTGCCTCCAGAAGAGAAACAGGTCAGGATACACACGTGTGTAATACGTGTGTTAAAGATAAAGTTTAAAACCTCTGTGGAGACTGACATCACTCTCTGTCTCGTTCTGTGTCAGCGGTATCTGGATGAAGCGGACAAAGACAAGGAGCGCTACATGAGAGAACTGGAGCAGTATCAGAAGACTGAAGCCTATAAACACTTCAGCAGGAAGGTGCAAGAGAAACAGAAAGGAAAGAGACACAGAGGAGGTGCGAACACAGGCAATCTAAGGCACAGTCCTAAAGAACTGTTGGCAGGTGAATTTAGACAAAGCTGTAGAGAAGATTGGCAGTCAGGTAACTGTAAAGCAATGCGGAGCAGGATTGTGGACCAGTGAGGTTTCACAGAAGGTGCTGCTACACAGTAAAGCAAAAATAGAAATGAAGAGACTGACAAAATGTGCAGCATCGCAAATCACTTGTCTCATCTAAAATTCCTCTCTCGCACTCTTTATCAGATGCTGGAAGGCAGGCGCCTGGTGAATCGCTTCATGAGGTAAAATATCAATACCGAGCCCACACAGAGTCTGCACTTTATTTTCAGGTCAAAGAAAACCTGGAATTAACAGATCGCTTCAGTTTTCAAGTCTGGGAATGTTATGGGAAAATGAAAATAAAGAGGTCAAATCTTAAATCTTTAGTCGACATCGGGGTTTATATTTTATATGTTTCTATATTATTCTGAAATATTTAATTTGCCATTTTGTACAATGATTATTTATATGTTACATAATAATCGCAAAAGACTGGAAAAATCATGTCAAATTACTTTTATTTATTTTTTTATTAATTTTTGTCATTTTTATTTATTTAAAAAGTGCAATACTAACTAATAAAACATAATTAGTAAATGTTTTATTAACATTTTATAAAGGTATTTTAATGAAATATTTAAGTAATCATAAACTTATGGAATGTGACTAGAAAAGTCCCAGAAATTAATAAAACTTAAAGTCTTGGGAAATTGGAATAGAACTATTTTTATTTTTCTGAAATATTTAATTAGCTTTGATTTTAAAAATGTAAATTGATTTAAATCTTAAACTACTGAAAAAAAATGTAAATTAATAAAATGGTAAAAAGTTATTTGAAAGTCACGAAAAACTCAATAAAAGTAAATATTGCTATAAAACAAAAGGTTATTTAAAATTTCATGAAAATATTTTTATGAAATTATCCATTAACAACAAAACTAATAACAATTATGGAATTGTTTTTTTTTTTTTTATCTTAAATTAGTCAAGCAAAGGCCATTACTATTTTATACCTATTTAAACCCATTTCCATAGGTTTTACTATTTTAATTTAATGTTTTTATTTCTATTAATTTCCAGCAAAAAAATATATGTGTGTATGTATATATATATATATGTATATATATATATATATATATATATATATATATATATATATATATATATATATATATATATATATATATATATATATACACACACACACACACACACACACACACATCAAATATATAATAGGTTACGCTCCTTATAAAATTATCCAATAATAACAATCAACTGGAAAATAGATTTGTGTAGGTCAAAGAGGGTATTTAAATTTGTGTTAAATAGTGTTGAGGATACTACACTGTTATTGGTAGCTGAAACATGATAATTTTAGCCAAAATATGCTAATGGCAGAGGAAATGAGGAACATTGTAATTCTGCGGGTGCAGACTGTGAGAGGGTCTATCTACGACTGATCTAAGGCAGTTTGAGCAATGATTTCATTCTGTCCTCAAAGTAAATGAAGTCTGTCTCTCAGAAGGATCTGGGGATAAAGGACCGCTCCGTGTTTGATATTCCCATCTTCACTGAAGAGTTTCTGAATCACAGTAAAGGTGAGAGCGGAGTGCTGCTGAATGTGTGAGTCTGTGTGTAATGGTGGGATGCATGCTCGTTGATTGTGTGTGTGTTGTAGCGCGTGAGGCTGAACTGCGGCAGCTGAGAAAGACCAATATGGAGTATGAGGAGCGTAACGCGGCGCTGCAGAAGCATGTGGAGAGCATGCGCTCGGCTGTGGAGCGTCTGGAAGGAGACGTGCAGCAGGAACGAACACGAAACGGCCTCCTGCAGCAGCACCTGGACACCCTGCGCTCGGCCCTCACACACAGCTTCTCTACCGTCCCCCTGCCCGGTGAGACACACACACACACACTCGCAGAGCTCACTGAGAAAACCTCAACCAGCTGGGTTCATCTGAGCAGTCTGATTCACTTTAGAGATTTCGTTTTTGTTTGAATTGCTTCAGTGATTCAGTTCATTTGAGTCATGATTCAGTTGTGTTAGAGAAATACTCGATTCCTATATAAATGATAAATGTCTGTTCGGTCACATTTGAGCAACTGATATCCTTGCTGAATAATGATAAAAACATATATTAAAAATTAAGATTAAAATTAAGATTGTGATTTATGTAAAGCACTTTGAATAACCATTGTGTAAGAAATGCACTTTATAAATAAACTTGCCTTGCCTTTTAAAAATATATATTATAAATATAATGCATTTTCAACAAAATACTTTCAGTAAAAATCAGTCAAAAATGATTTTGTTTATGGTTCTGTCATTGAACTTGCTTTGTTATATTCCTAAACAAGTTTCTCAATTGTATTTGTTTGGTCTATACAAACTTTATGATCCTAAATCTTAAAAATAAGAGACTAGAAGGAGGTTTTTTTCTGTGAATCAGATGATGTAATGATAAAATCCTTAGGAACAGAAACAGAAATTCAAACAGAAAGTGCTATATCATGGCAATAAAAGCTCTCTGTTTCTATTTCTAAGAAGGATGTTTCATCTATGAATCAGATGTTACTATTAGGTGTACTTTTCCTGACAGTCTGTTTCCCGTGTGCCTGCAGGCAGCGGCGAGACTCCCACACTTGATTCCATCGACTCTTACATGAAGAAGCTTCACGGCATCATTCTGTCCAGCCCACAGGAGAACCAGCACCTGATCAGCACCGTCAGGGATGTGGTCAACCGCCTCGACAGGTAGCTTCAACCACACTACTCCTGCTTTCTGTCTGGATAATAACCAGAGTGTGATAATGCACTGCTCTGATTCGCCTGCAGGTAATTGAGAGGCCCCGCCCCTCGCGCAGTAGCCCCTCCTCCTTTCCTGCTATGACCACATTTTGTGGCAAGCAAATATTCAATTGCTCCCTGTTATTTATTTTTTTACAATATCGTTTTTATCTGCTCATTTTTTATTTTATTTTTTTATTTAGCAATTCACATTTGCCATGCATTCCTGACACTTTATAAAATTTACACAAAAAAAAAAAACATTATTTTAGCAAAGGTGTGGTTTCATCTGCATGTGTACATGTTATTTTGTTTTTAAGCTCAATTTTATACTTGTAATTTCTTTCTTGTTACGTAAGAAAGTGAAATGTTGTATTCGTGAGACGAGAGTAGCTTGTGTCTTGGTGCTGGAGTTTCTGAATTCCCTGTATGTTCGCCACATTTGAAGAATTCAATAAAGCTAATGTATGAAGATATTGATAAGTGTCTGACTCTTGCCATTAATTAATTTGATTTTGTTCCTTCTGGGAGGGAGCGCTTGAGACAGCAGTGTTCTAGTTTTCTGAGCTGCACACACTCTGGAAGGCTGCTGCTGAACAGCTGTAACCCAGTTGGGCATAACAGGTGTGAATTAATTAAGGATAATATTAATAAAACCGATGTCTGGGGTGAGGTACGGTGACTCTGGTGTTTTTATTTAATGCAAGAGTGCTGTATAAACTAGTATAAACTAGCAGACTCACAGTAATGAGTAGGAAGATAATATTGACCAATATCATTGATCATGTGAACTTCAAATATGAAACCATTTATAATTCTGCTGGAAAACAACTACAACTGACATTATTCAGCTCAATTCCGTTTAGAATGAAAGCTTGTTTCTGCAATGGAATAAAATATTACAAAAGTTAGCAGTTAGTTTTTTTAATCTTTTATTTCATTGCGGAATATCGTTAAATTCCTTTTTTTTTCTCGTAATTCTGAGGGAAAAAAGTAAGAATTGCTAGATATAAATGCAATTGATTTCTTCAAAGGTTTACTTTTTTAAATGTTTACTTTTGTCTTTAAAATCTTCATAATTTCTCAGCTGTTGTTGTTGTTGGCAACTCTAGGAGGAATTCATAATTTTGAGAATGGCTACAGCTGCACTGGCAGTTCTGGGACCTGTGTAATTTCCTATTTGTTGTCACGTCCATTTCCTGTCAGACAGCAGGACTTCCTGTCATCCGTCAGCAATGGAGTGCAAGGCATCCGTTGCACAGGAAGGTCAGATGAACTAACTTCCTTTTAAACCTTGTGTCCTTCACGCTCTAAAATTAAATGTTAAAGGCATAGTTCATAAAAAAAAAAATAGAATTTTAAATTGTCATCATTTACATCATTTTCTGTTGTTCAGAACTCTTATGTAGAAAAATGTGGTGCATGTCTGATTTGTGCACAGCTAATTCATTTGAACTGGATCTTGTCAGTGAATCAGTTTATCACAAAACCAGTTTGAATGATTCATTTGTGAATCAGACTCTGGTTCTAAAGTTCAACTTACTGACTCAGTGATTACCAAAAAAATTTAAATAAACTAAATTTTCACCAGTGCTCTAGTATATTTTCAAAACCCTTTGAATATAGTTGTATGGACTACCTTTATTACCTTTAGAATTTTTGCATCTTAAAAAAAAAAAACACCTTGAATGCTCTGGTCCTCCATTGCTTGCAATTAAAAAGGACAGAACTATGTATATGCATTTAAAAATCTCTTTTTGTGTTCCCCAGAAAAACCCAATAGGGATCTTGGTCTTGTAACAGCATGCCATTTTTGGTAAACTTTTCCTTTAAACTCTCATGTTTAAAAACCATGGAATCGTCTCCTTTCTTTCTCTTTCTCCCAAAGGGAAAAGTGACGGCTGATCTTAGTCTTTCTGTTTGAGCTCAGAGATCCAGCTGAATGCAAGAACTCATAATCATATCATAAAATGAGACTCCCTTTCCCCTCAAGATGTTTTTCATTTCCTCAAATGAGAGGGACGACATATTAAAGAGGATAGGAGAGGGGATTCGTCAGGGTTAGGATGTGGCGAGTGTGAGTCATGAGATGTGGAGCTCATTTCCTGTCTCTTATACTGAACATCCACCCTGAACCCACAGACAATGGAGTCACACAAACCAATAACCCACACACAATGAGCTCAGCAACACTTTCTCTGAATCAGCTTTTGTCCTGTCATGGGGGAATAGGATTTCCCTGCGTTTCTGGACTGATGACGGTCTACTTCTGTCATTCTCATTCTTCAGTATTCTGCTATAAATGTGGTTTTGGGAAGAAAAAAAAATACTTCTCAAAGTGCATGGAGATATTTCATGGAGAGCTACGGTCAGTTATGTATTAGATTCATCTTGGAGTGATGGTTTATGCATGAGTTTCAGACGACGCAAAAAGAAATAGCTATAGGCTTTGAGGAATAATTTATGTCTTTCTTTTCTCAGTGGAGCACAAAAGAAGAACGTTAGGCAGAATGTTCACGCTCCTCTTTTTTATAACAATGAAACGCATATAGCAGCCAGCGGCTGTCAAGCTGCATAATGGTCAAATAAGCGGCATAAAAATAGTAAATACGGTATGGAATTTAGCAGCATTAGTTCATCAGATCTCAATCAGAATGCTATGAGATTACTGAAGTTTCTAAAATAAAGATATGTTGAATGATTTCATCAGAAGGTTCCCATCATTGTGAATGTGCTTTCTGACATTATCAGTAGACATTAGCTTGAAAACAACCCTTAATACACCTCTCAAAAACCCATAATGCACCTCTCAAAAAGATGGGGACTCAAAAATACACTGTTATTGTCACTGCCACTTCATTAAGGGTTTGTAGCCATTCATATGGTTTTCCAGTCATGTTGTACTGTTCTCTGTCTTCAAGCATTGCACTATGTAGTGCTAAACTATTGAATGCTTCAGGGATGATGTATTTTTCAAAAGGTCAAACCCCAAATGAGTTAGCATTTTAGCATTTCATGTTCCATCGTCCTGAAGTCACTGGGTTTTTTCGATTTTTTTTGCAAGAAATATGGTCTTTGGAGAACACAAGCTCCAAATATTAATCTTTTGTTCAAAATATTCATCAAATGTATTTATATTTTATACTACAACATAAATAGACCCCCTTGTGATTTTTTTACTTTCTGGAAAAAGTCATGTTACCGCAAATTGCTAAAATGCTAAGTGTTGTCAGGTTTGTTAAAAGTCATCTACTCACTTGTCTGCATTTACAGCCTCATTGTGTTGATAATTATTCTCTTGTGAACTTTGATCACTCAAATGCTTTTAAATCAAGACAGAAAGAGTTGTTGGAAACTTAAAGGGATAGTTCTCCCGAAAGTACCATGCGTGGTAGTCTTGTGAACGCATGTCAAAGACTGACATGGAAGAGTAGAAATTGTTGAATTAGGTCATTATTTTTGTTTTCTTTGCACACAGAAAGTATTCTTGTAGCATCATAATATTACGGTTGAAGCACATATGGACTATTTTAATGATGACTTTACCACTTTTGTGGGCCTTGAACGTGGTAGTTTCTTTGCCGTCTATGGAGAGTCAGAAAGAAATCTTAATTTCGGTTTCGAAAAAATAAACGAAGGTTGGACAGGTTTGGAACAACATGAGGGTGAGTATTAATAACATAATTTACTTTTTTGGGTGATTGATGATGGTGACACTGAAATTGATGTGGTTTAGTTTGTTTATAGCCTATGTTTAGATTTTACTTTTGGCTTCAAAATGTATTACAGTTGTGTTCATTTGTAAAGAATGTACAGTACAGTTAAATATACAGTTAATTTGTTGATTTTTATGATGAAAACATGCAAGAATTATAAACTTTTTGTCAGTTACATTCATAATAAAAGAAAATTTAAATGTAAAAAGAAATGAAAAAAGTACTATATATATGTTTATGCTGTACAAATTATGAGGTTGATCATACTAAGTGACCCCTGAGATGGAGAGGTATGAAAATGTCACTTGTGGGTTAAGATGTTGGGACGTCTCATCAGGACAAATTGAACTTTCTGACAACACAGATATGTGACCCTGGACCACAAAACCAGTCAAAAGTAGCTTGGGTATAAATAGCCAAAAATACAAATGGGTCAAAATTATTATTTTTTCTTTTATGCCAAAAATTCATTAGGATATTAAGTAAAGATCATGTTTTATTAAGACATTTTGTAAATTTCCTACCATTAATATATCAAAACGTAATTTTTTTATTAGTAATATGCATTGCCAAGGACTTAATTTGGACTTCATTTTTTTGCACCATCAGATTCCATTTTCAAATAGTTGTATCTAGATCAGATGTTGTCCTAACAAACCATACTTCAATGAACAGATGAAATCTTTTTTTTCCTAATTTAATTTCTTAATGTATTATTTATTCAGATTTCAAGATGATCTAAAATCTCAATTTCAAACAAATTGACCCTTATGTCTGGTTTTGTGGTCCAGGGTCACATGCACAGTTTATGCAAAACAATAATTAATACATTGAATTGCTTCCACTATCACGTATTTTGTATTAAATGTAATTAAAAACATTCTAAATGAAACACCCGCAAGTCTTTCTTTATAATGAGATGCATTTCCCATTTCAAACTACAGTTTGCCTCAAAATGTAATTTTAATCACGATTATTAATGTTCTTCAAATCTCAGAAGAAAGAAAAAGCCAAACTGGCTGGAAGCAACGCGCGTCTCCGACATTCCAACACCAAGTGCGCGTCCACAGCGCCCTGCCCTCCGCGCGTCCCCGTGCAGCAGGGCTCGAGCGACGTTAACGGAGCGGCGGATCGCGGACGTGTTATCACGCGTTTCTCCCGATTAAAATACCCACCAGAGCCCACGTTCAGTTTAACGACAGTTCAGCGATATCTGGATTACGATGGCGCACGCGGGTTCGTGAGAAGAGCCTTGTCGTTCAAGAGCAGGTAAGAGCAGAAAGTTCGTAAGTTACGGAGTTGCACAGAAAGATCCACGCGGCGCTCCGCGAGACGCATCAGCGCGTGCGAATGGCGCATATAAACTAGCGAGACGCGAGAGACGCGGGACGGTGACGCGCAGCTTTGATTTTCAAAACACTTTAGTGTCAGTTTAAGGAGTTAAATATTCAAGAAGGGCCGTTAAACGTTTGTGCTGTGGTGGTTAAACGGTTAAACTGAACCAGAAGGCAGTTTATGACTGATTGCGGTGCGTAACAGCTTCTGGGGTAATTATTCTGTGGAAGGAATAAAGTGTCATTTATGCCAAATCATTCGGCGAGGAGATAAAGTGTTATTTTCTCTGGAAAGTCCATGAAGGAAAACCTGAGGAACGTTAGATCTGAAGCCAGTTCTGGAGAATTCCTCAGTGCTTCTGTCAGGATGCTGTTGAGTCTGATCCGTTTTCAATATCAGCTTTCCCTTCAGCAACTGTAAAGAAAACATATATTTCAGAAATGGTATGTTTTATCGTATCTTCTCAGTTGTCATTAATATGGATCGGATGATTTGGCTTTTTTTTGTTGTTGTCTTAACTGCCAAATAGTTTGGAAAGAAATGAGCTTACACGTTATGCATGCATAATTTATATGCTGTTATTAATACCATAGACGCATAATGTAATTTTTCAATGCTTTTGAAAGATGATAAACAGGATTTGCAGTATTTGTATCCAGAGGGCACAGGCAATGAAAAGGCAGTGAGTGTTAAATCATATGGGTGTCATTATTGAGTTATTGTTATGCGCATATTTTCAGAGTAAAATGTTGTGTAAAATATTTTAACTTATTTTTTAGCACTTATTATTTACTTTTTAGAAATTGTATTATATTATAACATTATTGGCCACCTTGGTTATCAGATATTTTTGCTGAGCAAGTTACCAAAATCTTAAAGGAATACTTCACCCAAAAATGGAAATTTGCCAAAGTTTTACTCACCCGCAGGCCATCAAAGATGTAGATGAGTTTGTTTCTTCATTGTTACATCACTTGCTCACCAATGGATCCTCTGCAGTGAATGGGTGCCGTCGGAATGACAGTCCAAACAACTGATAAAAAAATCACAATAATCCACACCACACACCACAACAATCCACGCAGTGCATCGCTTAACATCTTGCGAAACAAAAAGCTGCTTGTTTTTAAATGAACACATTCATCAAAGCATTTTTAAACCGTCACTTTTTGCAAAAATACGACTCCGTAATCCATGATAACACTTCCTTCAGTGAAAAAGATCATCCTCTGTTGTCCTCTTGAATCAAAATCCAACAACATATTTGTATACTATAGAGCTGTTTTCGTTTGTAAACGGTGCGTGATCCGTGCATATTTCTCCCCTGATTAAGACAAGATAATTTTTAATTGGAGAAAGCAATAAGTGCACAGTATTTTATCTGACAGCAGTTTGAAGTTAAAACTGTCTTGATGGATTTGTTTATTACAAGGATGCAGCTTGAGGATTACTAATATTGTGATGTTTTACTGCGTTGGGTATCTCATTCTGATGGCACCCATTCACTACAGAGGATCCATTGGTGAGCAGGTGATGTAATGCCAAATTTGTCCTAATTTGATGAGGAAAGAAACTCATCTAAATCTTGAATGGCCAGAGGGTGAGTAGTTTTTAAGTACATTTTTAGTTTTTGTGTGAACTAGTCCTTTAACAATCTCTTTAGTAGTTTAATGGAAACTGTGGTTAGTTAGTTACCATGGTGAATTTTCGCGAGGTGACTGCAGAGCTTATAGAAACATCAAATTAAGAAGACTAGAGTCGATCCACAGGCTTTAAGTGGAGTTATGTGTTTCGGTGAATAGTGGTGAGTTGGTTGGGGAAGGATTTGAGCTCTAGGAAACAGGTGTGATGGGCACCCTGGGGAGGAGTGTGTGTGTGTGTGATTATTTTCACAGAGTGAAGACTCTGAATCAGATCAGGACCTGACTGAAAACAGGGTGTTGAACAAAGATCAGATTTTATTAACCAGACACAGTCATCCCTTCATATGAACTCTGGGTAATTAAACCCAACCCATTAGAGGCGTTCACACTGATAGCAACAAAACAGTGTTGAATGGAAGTGGATTTGATGGTCATAAAGTGACCAGACAATCGCTGGTGATTAAATCGCTGTCAGTTTGATGTGTGAGAGTCATAACAGATAAGCAAATCAAACATATCAGTGCTGTCATATAATTCAAACACATGCATTCACAAACAAAACACGAACACACATACCTGTGTGTGAAAATAGCATTAGTGCATTTGTCAAATAACAGGTGGTGTGTTGACACACATGATGACAGAAAGGTGTTTGTTGTGCGTTGAGTCTGTAGCTGGCGTGAGTCGGATGGACAGACAGAGAGTTATGGGAGCATTTTGCCTCAGGTGTTTGGTATGAGACACACATAATCTTTAGTTTCAGCCAGACAGGTTTAAATATACACCTCTGCTAGCCCTGTGCCCAAACACTCCCAGAGCGGTTTGACTCTCTCGCAAGTTCAAGTTCAATGAAGCTTTATTGTGCGGAGCAGGATTTCATTTGTGCACATTAGTTCTTGCGCTTTACAGAAGTCAATAGCTGTCCGCTGACGTGATGCTGTTAGTAATCATATTTAGTGCCTTGTCATAAATCAAAAGATAATGGGGATGAGCAAGACCATATATTTTCTGGCACTGGATAGCCTGAATATTTTGTCAACACATCGGTATTAAAAGGATTGTTCATCCAAAAATGAAAAATCTGTTTTTGTATTCAATGTTTTATATTCAAATCTCTTTGGTTTAATTAAAAATAACTTTGTGAAAATGGTCATACAGATTTGGAGTGACATGAGGGGTTCTATATATATACTTCATATGTAGTTTATTGATATGTTATTACTTATAATAATTTTGCAACTGATTACAATATAAACATAAGTTGTTGTTTTGCACATAAGAGGCTTCATATTTCACAAAAAGAGAGAGGCTGAATCCCAATCCTCATGCTATCCCACCTGTGTAGTATGCAAGATTGGTACCATTGTGTCTTATTCTTAATAAAAACACTATGGCAAATTCACTCTTTACATTTGAGTTAATATTGAGTTTAAAACAGATGAAACTGTGAGGGACGGTCTTTGTAATGGTGCACACACACTGCATTAAAGGCCTAGAGTTTTCACAACTCTTAACTGTTTTATGGAGATTTTGTCTACTTTTTGGAAATACTTTTTGTCAGCTGAAGAAAAGGTATGTTGTTAAATGACAGTAAAATCAATTGAACGCACTTTATTTCTTTCCCTCACAACTTTGTTTTTCTTCCTGTCGAAAATTAAATGAGTAGTTCACTTCCAGAATGAAAATTTCCCAGTGATTTACTCACCCCCATGTCATCCAAGCTGTTCATGTCTTTCTTTCAGTCTAAAAAAAAAAATAACTTTTAACTGAAGAAAGAAAGACATGAACATCTTGGATGACATGGGGGTGAGTAAATCATTGGGAAATTTTCATTCTGGAAGTGAACTACACCTTGGTGAAATCCTGATTAAAGTCTACAGAGTCTTTCCCGAACAAACAGCCAGTCATGTAAATTGACAGCTTTGGTTTTGATGTAGTTCTTTAGGTTTACATCTTTGCATCTGAGCAATGGCATTTCTCATTAAATGTCAATCTAAGATGGGTAGATGAGCAAAAATACCCACGACTGTTAAAAAAAAAAGAACACAAATTTAGCTTGTAACAAAGATTAATTTCATCCTGTGGATGCATTACTTCAATAAAAACCAAATATACCAATAAAAAAACAAATATTGCTACTTGGAAGCACATGGCATTTCCTCGGCATCACAATTAGGTACCATCCAGTATATTCAATTTTAAGAGCAAGATTTAGGGAAGGAATCGGTTGGAAAGTACATTTCAAGCGGAGGTGCCGAGGAAAATCCATTTTTGTGTGACTATTCATGCACACATCCTTAGTATGCTGAAGTATGTGAATTGGTATTCGTCATAGTACGTGATCATCTCCACAGTGATGATATTAGTTATATGAATTTTGAGTTTCAGTCAAAATGACATCATGACGACAACATCAGCAGTTCCCATAGCAACAGTGTGCCAGTTAGCTCAAGGCTACTCTGAATGAAGTGCAGCTAATCCTGGCAGGGTCTGCAAAAACCGTCTCAATAAAACCTTTCTGAACTCTGATGCAGTTTCATTTGATGTTGACTTGAAACTCTGAGTGAAACGGGAGTCTTACGCACTGATCCAAGATCTGTTTACGTGTATGTGTGTGTGTGTGTGTGTCTTCCAGTGGATAACACACACCATCTGCCTGTCGTAGCACCTCAGGACCTAAATTTGATTTACTGGCATGTTTTATGTTCTGTTAATCCACAGTGGGAATATAAGGCTTAATAATAGTGGGTGATATCATACATGATGTCACTGCCAAGACGCCTTCACAATCCTGATGACAGCATGCTTTTCTTTAAATGATCCCGTTGGAAATCCTGATATGAAAAACATGTTTCCTCCAGACGGGCTGCCCTGATTTGCCCTAATTGTCGTGGAGATGGTTCTTTCTTGCTGTCATTGAATAGGAATTTGCTTGAATTGGCTTGGTTCTCACGTGGGTTCTTCCTGTGCTGGGGTCTTGGCTGCTCCGCCCATATTAGAGGCCCCGCCCCATTGCACATAGGCCCCACCCCCTGCTCCACTCCATATCAGCTCCTAAAATCTTGTCTGTCGTCTCGGCTCTTTTATAAGTTTCCAGACTCTGGCCACCCTGAACTGCATTTGGCTTGGCCCGAGGGTCAGGAAGTGAAGTTGAATGAACCTGATTTCATACAAACTATCTAGTGGAATAAAAAAAAAAAAAAGAGTTTTAGATCTTTGCAGAACCACCTTAGGATAAAAGTAAGAGAGAAGATGTTATCAAACAAGCATGAGGGAAAGAGAGCTACAGCCCACGGGCGTTCAGAATAACAGAGGGAATGTGAAATGCCAAAGGAAAGAGGCAGACAGTGAGAAAGAAAGAGTGGAGGTGGTTTGAGATTGGCATCGAAAGCCGTGTAGGCTGAAAATGTGTTAATGCTGATATTTTAGAACTGTAGTGCTGCCACTCGTTCACTCTAAAGTTTCCCATCAAGGTTGCATAATTGCCTGCCCATTAACACTCTCACACTCATACATAAACGAACAAAGGGTTTTCAGGCTGAAACACTCTCAGGGCCAGCTTTTTTCCTTTTCATTCTTTCATTTCATTTTATTTTTAATGGCTTTCTATTCCCGATTTGACCTAGACTGTTCAAAGTTCAAAGTTCTTATTAAACAGGCAAGGACTACTGATTTACTCTCCAAGTGCGTATTGGAAAGTACTGTTTTCTTATTTGTAGATTTGCTTACATTAAGGGTGTATTCACACCAGGAAAGTCCGCTAGTTCACTTGCTTTGGTCCAGGCCAAATACAGTGTTGATTTTATTTTAATTTGGTGTGGTTTGCTTTCACACTGCCCCTTTTGCAAGTGAACCAGAAATTTTAAACAAAACCACACGTGTGATAAGGTCATTCATTCATTGGACAGAAGTTCTCAAGCACATGCATCTTTTTCTAAAGGCACGTCTAATGAGGAGATGGCAAGTCAGGATCGTCAACTTCGGAATCGGAAAACACTAGTTTATTAATAAATAATTAAAATATCCCCTTACTATGTCACCCTGACACATTCATGGTAATTTTTGCTTGGACTTTAGCCTATTATGTGCACTCACGTCATGTTGCTGTGCGCCATGGTCACAAAAACTCATTATCTGGACGCGTTTTTAAGCATTGCAGTTCAAAAACAAGTAATTTAAGCCATTGAAATGCAAACAACAGCACTATATGCTTGAGCTGTCTGTTCCTGAACATGATTTGTGCAATTGCTTCGGGAAATGTTCACACCTTAAACCAGGGGTGGGGAATGTTGATCCTGGAGGGCCTGTGTCCCTGCAGAGTTTAGCTCCAACCCTAATCAAACACACCTGAACAAGCTAATCAAGGTCTTCAGGATACAGGTATGTTATACATAAAATATATTTTGCATTCAACCGACAAATGAAACTTGAGTCTAAGTAAATGAGGACAAAATTTTCAGTTTTGGGTGTACTGCACCTTTAAGCATTTACAGAAGGCTTGCGAAGGATAAGCATTTGCATACTTGCATAAATGTGAAGTACGTTGCAAGGAATCCAGTATCCCTCAATATAATACTCCATTTCTAGTCTCCTTTTTAGGACGCTTTCCATAAAATTTGAAAAACAAGATGATAATTTGATTCAACATGTTAAATCAAACATCGAGGTGTGACTGAAAATAACATTGCACACTAATGCATTTAAAAAAAAGCTCTGCACTGAGCAGCAAGTATTTTGAAGATTGTTAATTATACAGGCTCATTTAAACTTCAGGGACTTCCTGTCACTCACCCCAACAGGAAGTGATGTAAGAACCCCCACCCTGTCTTATTATTAAACCCATAGGAAGTGATTATTCTAATGGGTGTGTGTGAGTGCTCATATAAACATTTGTAGCACAAACACACACATTCCCTGACCTGTAGTGTAAATATTAGTCCTGCTCCCTTATAAAGCTCTAGCGCCTACTCACAGCCCAAAGGAAAACACCTTATATAGAATTGTGCTTGTGTTTTTTAGGTGTCTAGCTGATGTACTTCCCTGCATGTGAAAATATGGGCTTGCTTGTCTTTGTCTTGCTTTTTTGTTTATCTCCAGGGAGATTTTGAGGTCATAATGCCATAATTGGTTGTGGATGCTGATTGGCCGATAGTGAGGCCATTATGGCGACTGAGAAATGCAGTCTGGGATCTGTTTCCCCAAAGCCACATCCTGTGAGCACACAAACGCACACTAAACCCCCGTTCAAGATCGGCTCGCAACGAATGGTTGAGAAATGGTTAAAAGCATTCAGTGAATCAGCCAAATGGCACTCAAACACCAATTACGGCGAATAAAATGCTGCCCTTGCAAAGACCTCTCTCACGCACACACTCGAGTGGGTGACAGCACTGAATTCCTCTGGTTTCTATCACTGTAGCTGGTGTTCAGTCTTAGACGCGGTTGGAATGTGCCGTGGCATGAGAACATGCTACCAACACTCACACAAAGGTTCGCAAAACGTACCGACACACATCTGTGTGTGCGTGTGAATCACGTTTCAGTTGTTCTTTAATCAGAATAGCATGTCACACATCTTATCTGAGGGAACATTTGTTTGTATATAATTCTGTTGCTCCTGTGTGCATCTCAGAGTGTGTTTGTAAGGTCTGACTTTGAGAGGAGAAGGGGGAGTTTCGGGTTCGGATTCGAGCAGTTTGTGTCGCTTGACATTACGGTTGTCCAAGGAAACCATGAAAATATTCAGACAACTACAACATTAAATAGGATACTGCTGCACCATTTTGGCACTTGGACATCTGATATTGAAGTTTGATCAATTTGATAAATTTGAGATTATATGTTATAAGAAAAATACAAAAATTATGTTCTTGCAGTCTATGGGAGGATCAGAGAGCTCTATGATTCCATCAAAAAAACCTAAATTTGTGTTTTGAAGATGAATGAAGGTCTTACAGGTTTGGAACAACAAGAGGGTGAGAAATTAATGACAGAATTTTTCATTTTGGGTGAACTAACCCTTTGTAGCCTTAAAAAGTTTTTTAATTCTCATTTACATTAAGGACAAATATTATAGTTTTTATAATCCTGAAAGAGGAAGTACATCGATGGGATTACTCACAGAATTTTTTTATTTTATGTTTCTGGACGTAAACAGGCCATTTGGCTACGAGTCCATTAAATCACCTCCTGTCTAAGAGGGCGTATCTTGTCCGGAATAAGCTGGATCAGTTTAGGGTCTGTTGTGGTTCAGGTATTGATTACTTGATGAAACATAAAGGGCGAGTTCAAAAGCCTGTGTGTGTGTGTGTGTGTGTGTTTGAATTCTCACAGTATTTCCTCAGGACAGCTGCTTTGACCGGCTTAATGCGTGCAGGAAGATCAGAGGCCATGGTGGCCCCCAGGGGCCCGGTGTAATCCTGAAGGCTGTTTGTATCATTCGACTTCACCCAGTCCTGCTCAGGCTGGCCTGTTATTGCAGCTGTGCGACAGGATGCTGGAAATTATGGCGATATCACTCTCTCCCTTTCCTACTGGAAAATAACTCCCATCTCATTCTTAATATTTTCATGACAGAAATGGCAACATACGTAATGTGACACATATCCGAGTAAAACTGAATAGTAAGTGGGAAATAATTTAGGGTGGGGACTTGATTGTATCCATCATGCTTATCATGAAAATCAGTATGACTAAATTTGAATTTGTTAGCACAGCACCTTTCTTTATTTAATGCAAATCATTCCAAAGCAGCTTTACAGAGAATAGGGACTTGAAGTCTTCAGTGAGCAAGCCAAGGTCAGTGCCAAGGAAAAGGTAGATGGTCTGAGAAAGAAACCTTGGTAGGAAGCAAGACAAAGCAGCCTATTATCAGATAATGGTATTTTTCTCTGCCTCTGCAGCCTTAGTTTACCTCAGTAGAAAGAAAAGGTCTTTTCAGAAGCAGAGAAAGCTATTACATTTAGATAATGTTTTATTTTATTTTTATTACACAGAACATATATTTATTGTGTGGATTTTAGCTTATTTAATTAATGTCCTCTAATTTAGCTGTTAAACAGAATACATGGTAAAAACATTTCCAAAACATTTCCTCTTTAAATGTTTCTTTTGAGACACCAGCATTGTCAGTTGCATCATACCATGTTGGCTTTATTAGCATCCCACTTATGAGCATTGTTTTTTTTTTTTTTGTTTTTTTTAGATGCTGTCAGGTTTAAAATCGCATTATAAAACCTTTGCATTCAGTTTCGTTCTGTAGCCCTCCATAATGCTGTTTTTTTCATAAATCCTTTACGAAGTAAAATCCAAAATGCGTTGTGATTTAATAAAAATAAAAAATCACGATGTGGACAGCGTGAGAGAAACATGTAATTACAATTAATTGAATAGAGAAAAATAGCGAATTTAAAGAACACAGTGGTGTGATGTCATTTCAAACAAGATCAAGCTAAAATGAATGTTTTGGATCTTGGTAAACACCTTCAAACTACCATTGGTCTGTGGCGATTAAATAACAGGTAGGTGTGGCTCTGGGGCTCCGCCTTCTTTGACATGAAAATCTTCTCCGGTTCATTTCTTTTGTTCAACCCATCAAGATCAATCACAAGTAAATACTGCTGGCTTTAAATCAGTTTATTGCATAAATTGGGATGTTTAGCTATTGGTATACCACTGCTCAGGTATTTCCATTCATTTATCATTTTTATGTATGTGCAAAAAATACAGCAGAACTTTGACATAAGTATGTTGTGGCCTTCAGTGTGCCGCAGACAGTAATGCGGAAATCAAATGTAGGTCAGTACACTTAAATTAAAACATGATATGGACTATTGTCTGTAGATATTAAGCTGCAAAATGAATATTTAAATATGAATCCTCCATGGTCTGCGTCTCTTTGTGAATTAATGACGTAAATGTGCGTTTCGTTTACTACACACATAGTGAATCGTGCATGATGCTTGCTATGTTTTTGGCACTGAGGAAGTGAGGAAATAAATACATGAACATAATCTCAATAACTGCTCTGAGAATCACGCAAATTTTATGGTTTCTTTTGAGAAATCTATTGTCTTGTATAAACTTAAAGGTCTTCCGAGCAAACCATCAAAATAAAGGTTTGGTTTTGAAGAAACTTTGATGGAAATAATTAAAACATTATTTCAAAGGAATATTTACCAGAAAAGAATACTAGTTTTTATTTTTATTTTTTTAATAAATTGATGTAAAATTATGTAAAATTCAATGAATTAGAATGTAGATAGTTTATGATAGATTTCATTGGGCCCTACATATAGAGTGTGTAGAGTCTTCCAGATCTCACAAATATTGTGAATAATGTAGGCAGCTCACTAGTTTTTGGAACAGGCCTATAATGTTGCCCTTCTCAGTGATTTGGGGCAGCTGTTTGTATGTGCGAATTCGCATTATCTGTGTGCCTTATTCATGAATTCCCTGTCCTAGTTGCATTGAGTGTGTTTAGCTCTCCAGTAAACATCTACTGAATACTTTCAGTCATGGGTTTGTTAATCATATGCAGAATCGATCACCCACTGAGCGAGGGAGAGACTGGAGCGACAGATGGAATAAAAATAGTAAGATGAAACTATTGTGTAGTGAAGATGATTTGGTTATGTAACGCTCCCATATGGAAGCTGCATGCACACTGCTGGAGGATGCCAGTGATATTAAGCTGTGTGTGCGCTGCAGATCAGTTTCTCATTATTATTCACTGTGTGATTAGAGTAAAGCTTTGATCCTGCATTCAGCTCACTGAGGGAATCTGTCATCCCTTTGATGCACACACACATACACAATGGTTAATCTGCATGCATGACTCGGACCGAGCATGTTCTTCTAACACCAATGTTAAACATGAGCAACGTGCTTTTGTTTCCATTGGGATTCAGGCTGATCAGCCCTCTCTCATTTGTCTTCAGGAAAAATGGAGAGATGCGCGTTCAAGCACTGTTGGGTCAGATTAGGAGAAATTTTACTTGGCAATTGCTTGTATTACACAAGCTCACAGGTGATCAATAAATCATTAAAGGAGACACAGGATGTAAACAAGATTTTTCTTGATCTTTTGAAATAAGAGTTCATCCTGTAATGCGCAAAAATCCCTCCCCGCATTTACATTTTATTTTCAAATTGCTACTCCACTGGCAGTTGTTTTAGGGAGAGGGAAATATTTATTCTATAGAGAATTTGATTGGACAAATCTGAACTACTGATTTTTGAGTCATCAATAACATTTTCTAAGAAAAGAGACCTAAACAAACTTCAGGGTATAATAGTTAACTAAAATTAAAACCATAAAAGTTAAACTTATTTTTTATAATTAATAAATTAAATAAATATAAAATAACTATACATACATACATATATATATATATATATATATATATATATATATATATATATATATATATATATATATATATATATATATATATATATATATATATATATATATACAATTCAATACATTTCATATAATATTTATTTCTACACTGGATGTGGCGCGGCGTTAGCTGACAAATTACCAACAGTAAACTGCTGCTGCGTTTTATTTATGACGTACTGACACAAATTTCAAATGATTGTTATCGGTCGCTTTGTCGCGTCCATTGTAGTCAGACTTTAGCTGCTGCGGGGCAATACGACAACACAGTGTAATAAAGGCTGTAATCTGTTTGCATTTTTATTATATCGACAACAGTTTATCCAATCAACTTCACGCTTGGCGGGTGAGTTGCTGTGGAGCCAAGGGAGTGCAGTGTTAGGCCTGTCGCAATAGTCGATTTCATTTGCTTCTGGATGTTTGCGTCGCAAGTGATATTGCATTGTACTTGCACTACTGCTTTATTTTAATACCGCATAGCATATTTTGCAAGTAACTTCGTTGCCCTTTCTGTCGAAATGGGCCTACTTTTCGCTTGCTTCATTTGGCTTGCTAAGCTAAATATGTCTGTAGGCGTGTGGTTGCATGTGTCAACGCACCCAGTGAGCTAACACACACACACACATATTTTATTTATTTATTTATTTATTATTATTTTTATAACCATGCAGCAAAAAAAAAAAAAAAAAAACTTTAACTGATAGTATTAGGGGCCGTTCACATGTCTCGCATAAAAACACGTGGAAAACGTGTCTCTTCCATTATGAGTGTGCATACCACATTTGAAATAACAAACTTGAGTGCCAGCCATACAAACATACAAAATTAATTATTTTTAGGCCACATAAAGTCAACATGTTGGTATTTCTTGGTCGGAATCTGCCATAAAATAAAATAAAAGTTTATTGTAAAATTACTGATTAAAGCTGCAGTAGGTAACTTTTGTAAATATATATTTTTTACATACAAACCTGTCATTATGTCCTGACAGTAGAATATGAGACAGATAATCTGTGAAAAAAATCAAGCTCCTCTGGCTCCTACCAATGGTCCTATTGCCATTTGCAGTTACTGACCGCTCCCGGTAAGAAATCAACCAATCAGAGCTGCGGTCCGTAACTTTGTTTGTATTCAAAATGTAGAAAAATTTATATAATAAGTGAGTACACCATGAATCCATTTTCCAAACCGTGTTTTTAGCTTGTCCTAAATCACTAGGGTGCACCTATAATAAGTGTTTATATTCGGACTATTTTAGATTGCTTCGGGGGTACCGCGGCGGAGTAACCCAGTACCTTTGTGATTCTTCATAGACATAAACAGAGAGAAGTAGTTCCGGCTACGATGTTCTTCCGCAAGACGCAAGCAGTTCTGTTTATTAACCGCTAGAGCATCAAAAGTTCCCTACCGCAGCTTTAACATGGTGGTTAAAAGCGTTTTTTTTTAAACACCAACAATATACTATAAGTGTATTTTTTTACAGAAGTCAGGTGATTTTTCAAAATTGATGTGATGTTGTGCTAGGCCAGTTTCAAATCGCATATTTGGTACATTGTCTTTGTCTTGTCCTCACTTAATAAAAATGCTCCCACACAGCTGAGGTCTCTTCCAGATGAACTAAGCCATGTCGTTCATGATGTTCACTCATAGGTGATTCATATTCAAGCACGAATGATAACGGTTTCAAGGGGAATGCCAGGTGTAAAAAAAAAAAAAAAAGCATATTATAAATCTAAAATTTGCAAATCGAATGCCAACCCACCGAACGAATATTCGAAAAATCTAAAATTCTGGTTCATCCCTAGATGTGATTTAACACGATTGATCATTTGACAGCACTAATATATGTATCGTTATATATTAATTATATAATATCATTATATATTAGCACGATGCTTCAGGGAGCAAAATAAAATAGTCCCATCAATGATTTATTTTTAGCAGTTAATCTCTCATTTGGATATTTCAGATTAACTGTCTTCAACTTGAAACCCACAAGAGAAATTTAAAAATGCATGTGCACAGTATGCAACCTATAGATACCATGGTGCATTTCTCAAATAGGTCACTATATGCACTCACTTTTGCAATGATTAAGTCAGACAATAGGGAGCCAACCACCAACAGCCATCAGTTCAGATTGAATGACGTAAAGACTTGGCACGGCACTTTACATGACACTGATAGATAATGGTTTCTGTTGGCCAAGAACATCATCCTGCTGTCCCATCGGTCACTGAGTAACATACTGGACCAGAGGATTCATTTAAACATCATTTAAATGCAGGCAGAGAGACTCCAAGCAGAGTAAAAAGCTTCTAATGTCATAATGGATTTTGTCGTAATGTCTTTTCCTCTTAGCTTTCCCACGAATCAGGTTTCCCAAGTTAATTTGTTTAGGAATGTGGAGGAAATCATGTTTGTAAGTACTTTCTCCCTGGCTGTTTCTTTGTTGCTTGTTTATGGATTTGTTGTTTAAGAGCCCATGAGCGCTATTCTGCTTCATAGCAGACAGTGATGGAGATTAATTGTGTGTTATCAGGTGCCGATTATTCTAGAAAGGTGCCAGCTGTATTCAGGAAGCTGAAAAAACTTGATTCGCTGGGTCAGGCTGGTTGTGAGGTTTAGAGCATCTCTGGGTCAAATGTTTGTTGGAATGTGGAAGGATGTGTTTTAGATCTCAGGCTCAGGGTTTAAAGGTTTTAATGATCTTAGATGCTGCCATAATCGTTCAGAGTATAGAGACATTTTTGCTCCAAGTTGTGAAGAAGAGTAATTTTGGAACCTGCATTTCAGGGTCTGTGTGCATGGGCTTTTAGGTTGTTATGGTAACCCAGCAAGACCTGCCAGCGGTGTTGAGTCGTTTCCAATCAGTCTTGTGCTAGCACTGTGAACGTGCATCCTGTTGTTCACAAGCAACACTGCCGCGTTGGTGGTGGATCAAAAATAATTTGGTTAGTTGTTTGGTTTACGTTCTAGATCTGTAGATGTAATTGGTTGTGTGTAGTGAATATGAATGTGCATTTTTGCTAAGGCACGTGGTTTTTCTTCCTGTAGATTTTTTTGGGGGAAATTTTTTTTTTTTTTCTCAGCACAGTTTATGGTGTTTTTTTGGAACACTAGTGCAAAATACTGTAAAACTTTCCAACTCCATCAGCTATAACTCTTTATTTTCTCTATCTGCTGTTCTAGCTGCTGTTTTGCTAATTGTAACTAGGGGTGCATGATAAATATCGGCCGATAATTAATGCACATCTCGTCAGTAAAGCCGGTTCTCTAGTCAGCTCTAAATTCCATCAGGTGTGTGATTTCACATAGAGCAGCTGTTACTACACAGAGTCATTGTTAACTGACAAGCTGCTCAAATCCACGCTGATAATGAAGGTGGATTTGCGATTAAAGAACCGGCTTTACTGAAGAGATGGGCATTAATTATCGGCCGATATTTATTGTGCACCCTTAATTGTAACTGTTCTGTTACTCTATATCTGCTCTAGTTACTGTTGTAACTCTATAACTGCTCTAGCTGCTATAACACCTGTCTACTTTAGTTACTGTAACACTATATCACCTATAATTACTATAATTTTACACTCAATATTCTGTAGCTCTCCATTTGCTCTAGCTTCTGTTACTCTGTATCTGCTAGATCTTCTGTAATCCTCTACCAGCTCTTGTTACTGCTGTAACACTACAAATGCTGTAGCTGCTGTAAATGTACGTAATCTGCTGTAACATTTCTACCTGTACTGCTACTTTAACTCTATATCAGCTCTGTCTGTTATTTTATAAATATTCATTCTGCTGTTGCTCTAGCTTGTTACTCTAATCTTGCTTTAGTCACTGCTATAACTTTATAACCGCTCTAGTTACTGTAAACCTGTAGCATAATTAGGCTACTGTAATTACTTTAACTCAAAATCAGCTCTATTATAAATTTATACCTACTAAATCTGCGGTAACTCTACATTTGCTCTAGCTTCTGTTACTCTGTACCTGCTCAATCTTCTGTAACTCTATATCTGATCTAGCTACTGCTGTTAAGTTATAACCACTCTAGCTGCTATAAATCTGTATTTACTCAACTGAAGATTTAGTTCTACTGAATCTACCTGCTTTAGCTGCTGTGATTCTACACATACATAATCTGCAGTAATTGTATACCTTCCCTATGCTGTAACTCTACACCTGCTCTAGTTACTGCTGTATCTCTATATCTGCTGTAATTTTTACATCCAGGCCAAATCATTATTCTGTAACCCTAATCTGTAACTCTGTAACTGCTCTGCCGTAACTCTGTCTGTTGTAGTTCCTCTAGATCAGTATTGGCTGATTGGCTGTAGCATCTATACACTGAAAACCCCACACTTCTCAGTCACTTAGCGTCACACACATAGGCAGCTCTGGAGAGTGAGAGGGTGGAGTTTAGATTGGAGAAGTTGGAGTGATGTCATCACTCAGGTATGTGAAACATGAGAGAGACTCAGTGAAGGAGCCAGAGAACAAAAAACTTCTTAACGTACTGAAAATGGGACTCATTACACAGTTTTGTCCTATATTCGTCAAAACGGGGGAGCATTATATGAATAAACCCCACTGATTTTGTGATTTTCCCAGCGAATGTAGAATCATGTTCCCTAGCTAGACAGCTGTGCCACATTTCCTGGCACCTCTAAAAAACATCACATTTCTTGTTCACTGCCTGTTTGATTTTGTGCTGAGGACATCTGGTGTGATAATGCACACAATGTCCAGCTCTGCATTTTCTAGCTTAGACCTTTTCTGATAACTTACAGTACAGTAACCGTTGGTGGTTCAAGTACAACTGACACATAAAAAAAGACTGAAAGCATTAAGGAGCGTCAGAAGCAGAAAACTGATCAGAATGATCAAAGATCCAGTGTTTTCAGTATGCAGCAAGGAAATACAGACTTGAGTCACCAAATTGTGAAAAAAGAACAGTGGAGGAAAAGAGCAGAAGTGACATGAACTATGAGGAGGCAAATTAAGGGTGGAGAGATGTTTCTGAAAGCCATAAAGAGCTTCATTAACCCATGAGCTGCTGCATCCTCCAGAGAACATTCTGTCTGTCCCTCTCTTGCTTCCTGTCTCGCTTTGTGTCTGTCTCTCTCTCTCTCTCATTAATCTCAGATGTTGTGCAATGGAATGTTGTTCTCAGTCTGCAGATGGATTTAGCAGAGAGCACAAAAATATATCTGCCCCTAGACACACGCTCACTCGCTAATACAGGCATGACAATGAGATGGAGCTTTGTTAACCCTCAGTACTGCAGCGGTCAAAGAAATAAGAGAAACACAGAGCTTAAGAGACTTAGTAAATGTGTGCATGATTGTGTGAGAGATTAAAGTGGGTTTTTACGTGCTCCTAAATCCTGCTTTAGATTATATGTCATTTGCTTCTCTGTAAAGAAATACTTATTATGTTTTAATGGATTTAAAGCTAATGAGGTTTTATAGATGTTATAGCAGTTTAGTTTCAGTTAGTCCAAGTCCACATCTTCCAAACAGTAAATCTATAGCCAGATTAGTTTTATTATGATTTATCAATAATGAGTTTCTGTTTTTCATCAAGAAGGCAAGTACAGACGTAATGACCCCTGAAGTAATTGATAGGCACTGTTTAATTAAACTCTTAACCTTTTAATTTGCTTATAAAGGCATAGTAATTCTAAAAGTCCTATTCAGTTTTGTGCAGCGAGTGGTCCTGCCTATGATTTATATCAGGATTATGAGCAAGTGAACAGAAGATCCTCTGTTAGATAATTTGTGTCTGTGTGTGTTGTGTTCATCTGAATTTTTTTAGATGTGTGGTACGCTCCATGGCGACATGATGACCCCGATGATCTGACCCCCATGAGCTTTCTTTGACGGTCATTGCTCTTAACAATTGCCCGGCAACAGGTCCAAAATTAAGAGTTAGTAAAATCCTGTGAGCACTCATTTATGTTCCTGTAACACATAAAAGTGAGTGTCATTCTGCTGTTTATGGAAAACAGAGCTAATATCCAATCTCTAGTCCCTAAATGTTAACTCTCTGCAAGTTTTTTATAAATTATTTTTCAACCCAGTATGATAAGGTAGCATATTTTTTTATGGGGGTTTGGAAAATTTGAAGTGTTTCAAATGTTGGGAGACATAGGACACAGTGCAACAGATGCAATTGTTTCACTACTTGTGAGGGCTAGAAAATGTCCTCATAAATAAGGTAAATCCCTTTTAAACGGACTTGTTAGGATTGTCCTCAGGTAAAAAAAAGAAAGAAAAGGATCTTAAATAGGCAAATTATGTCTTCAAATCTAAACATGTAAATGTGACTATACATGGTAGGGGAGGATTTGTTCTGTACCAACAATAAAAACCTGTGGGGTCCCAACAAGTATAATTGTTCATGTTCGACTGTGTCTGTATATGTGGTGTCAGTATGTCACAAGGCATGATGTTTACCTGCAACTGCTCAGCATTGCGTTGTGATCCAAAAATAGAGCTGTGAGAGTCTGGCAGCCTGTGTTTGCATGTGTAAAAGAGAGATACACTAGACATTCATGTTACGAGTCAAACTCTGACCCCTGCTGGAAAAGAGTAATGAGTGCTTGATTCAACAGCCTTTATGTGAGATGAAAACAGTGATTACATTTGGTTTCAGAATTGCACTGGCTGACTCTGTTATTCTTTTTTTACAGGTACTGAGTGCACAGTTCGTAAACTGTGTGTGAAAGAGACGTTCAGCCTTTCGTTTGTGTGTGTGATGGAGGGCTTTCCTGTCCACTGACGCTGTGGCACTGCCCTGCAGTCATGTCTGCATGCAACACCTTCACTGAACATGTGTGGAAACCAGGGGAGTGCAAAAACTGCTTTAAGCCCAAGAGTCTTCACCGGCCTCCAGAGCAAGCCAATGCTGCCAGTGAGAGCAAGACAAACATCAGTGCCAGACTCACAAACAACCAGAGGAGTATTTCCTCATCCCGAGCAGGACAGGTCCGTCCACCTGTCGCCAAGAAGCCTACGATTGCAGTAAAGCCTACCATGATGCTGCCATGCTCCCCACCAGGGTTGGACTCTGAGGGAAATGTGCCAAGGCTTACGGAGGGAGCGCAGCGGGTCAATAAAAGCTCACCTTTCACTGTGTGGAACCAAAACAGCCAGAACAGCTCAAGACCCACAAGGACAAACAACAACCAAGGGGATGATTTGGTCGGGCAAGCAGAGGCATATGGTGCAATTTCACCACAGCCAACTAGCAGCAACAACAACGGACTTACGGATGTGCTAAAAGAGATTGCTGGCCTGGGACCTTCTCCAAGCTCAAGTAGAGATGACTTCTTTGGCCGGATCGGCAGTTCATACCGGCGCTCATTAGAGAGGGGCCTTCCAGCATCAAGCTGTATCCATGCTGGGAGTACTGGTAGAGGAGCAATGAAACGTGTTTCCCTCAGTGACAGTGCTGAGGTCATCAGCTCTGAGGGAGGACGTTTCTGTTATCCAGAATTCTCCAGTGATGGCGACGATGAGGAGGATGAGAGTGATGATGAGGATGACGACGATGGAGAGCATGATAGTTGGGATGAAAGCGATGAGGAGTTGCTAGCAATGGGGATACGAATGCGGGGTCAACCTAGGTTCGCCAATTTCCGTGCAGCTACACTGTCCCCGGTTCCCTTTGCTGTAGGGAAGAAGTGGAATACAGTGCCTCTACGCAACCGTTCACTGCAACGGTTCTGTGCAGTGGATTACGATGACAGTTATGATGAGATTCTCAATGGATATCCATCTGTTGACTCAAATGGAGCTCCTGCTCTACTGTCTTACACCTCTGACCACCAGGGTAGTGGCTTTTTGTCCACTTCTGAGTCCACCACCTCACCTGATTCCTTGATTTCTCTGCCCGACGAAAACTGCGCTGGCAGCAGTAGGGGCACTGGTGACCAGAGAAATGGTCATCCTTTCCCACCTAGCAAAGAACCCTCAGCCAAAGGACTGAGTTCGCCAAATTCCAATGAAACGCATAAAGCTGTTCTAGCCATCCGACTGGAAGAACAAGATGGAGTTCAGAGAGAGGGTGGGGCTCTTCCACAAGCTTTGCCAGGCCAGCCAATCACAATCAGCTTCAGCCCAACTGAGGAGCAGGCCAAGCCTTATCGAGTAGTGAATCTCGAGAAGACTCCTATCTGTAAGCCCTATACGGTGGTGGATGTGTCTGCCTCTATGGCCACTAAAGATGAACACACTCACTCAAGTGAAAGCACTCCAAAGTTAAGTGGGCCCAGTGTTGTGCTTTGCTCTTCTGCTGACCCCTTTCCTGTCTCACTCACCTCGCCTCAGTCCCCCAGATCGCCGGTTTCACCTGTGGCATCTCCATCTGTTTCATTGTCTCTGCTGACGCCTCAGTCTCCTCCAAGTTCTGCCTCTGGAGGACCCAGTGGTTTCCGCACAAAACCCGGCAGCATCCGTTACCAAGAAGTGTGGACGTCTTGCACCAGCCCTCGACAAAAGATCCCTAAAGTTGATTTAACAAGCGGCAGTGCCGCTCCAAGACTCATCAATCACAAATCAGCTCCCACATCTCCAACTGCAGGCTTCAGCTCAGCCCGCACAGTCCCAACTAAATCGCCTAACTTGTCTGAGATCAAATTTAACAGCTACAACAATGCTGGCATGCCCCCGTTTCCCATCATCATCCGTGATGAGCCTGCATATGCACGCAGCTCCAAAAAAGCAGTGAAAGTTCCCATTGTGATTAATCCCAGTGCGTACGATAACCTAGCTGTTTACAAGAGTTTCCTGGGGCTCAATGGTGAGCTGCCACATTCAAAGCCTGGGGTCGGAGAGCGAGTGGCCAGCCACACATATGAGGAGATTGGATCTTCTGAAAGTTCCCAGCCATCACCATCTGAGCAGACACCACCTCAGCTGAAGCACCCACCAGATGCTCCTGGTGAACTGAGGACTACCACAGTATCTGGACAGACTGTAAACAACGGCAAATCCAGGACTACGACAGGTGTCTCTGTCCTTGCTGTAGGTAGTCTAAACCCTAGCCCTGCCATTATAGCACACAGCAGTCTGGATCGTATTCGCAACCCCAGCAGTGAGCAACCAGCAGAGGGCAGCAAAGATTGCCAGGTCACCTCAAATGGAAGTTCAGGTCAGAGAGAGAAAGCAAGTGCTGTTCTGTCTCAAATTGTGGCCTCCATTCAGCCACCGCCTTCTCCTCCAGACTCCCCAGATGGCCAGAGTAAGACATGCAGTGCTGAGGAGCTTTACTCGCTGCCTCCAGATGCTTCCAGAGATGCTCCTAACAGACCTAAATCACTCCACTGTTCTGCAGAACCTCAAAAAGACACACCACCTAAAGTCCTTCCCAAATCCCAGAGTGCCTCTGCTGCTGTACCACCCACAAGCCCCAAATCTGAACCTAGCGCCCCATTTCCCCCAGTCCGGTCTAGCTCCTCTCCTTACCACTCAAGCAACCTGCTTCAGAGGCATTTCAACAACTGGACCAGACCAGCTGGGGCCAAATCTAGTGATGGAGAGACCAGTCCTGGTGCAGAGGGCAGGCGTTCGACTGATGGTAACAAGCCCAAACGCTGGATATCCTTCAAGAGTTTCTTCCGCCGGCGGAAGGATGAGGATGAACAGAAAGAGAAAATGGAGCGAGAGAAGGAAAAAGGGAAGCTGTTGGGATTAGATGGGACCGTCATCACCGTACTGCCGCCTCCACCTTTACAGAGACAGCACTGGTTTTCAGAATCCAAGACGGATGACCCTCACCAGAAACCCACGATCATATTCACCTACAAATCAGAGAGCGTCACCAGCGGAGAGGAGGCGGAGCTTCGGGTTGAGGAACACAAAGAAGGTAGCACAGCAGAAGGTGGAGCTTCCAGCCTGTCGACTCCACCCAAGAGCAGAGCCAGTATCCTCATTAGTAAAGTCATGAAGTAAGCTACCTTTCTCTGTCAGTACCCCCTCTTTCTCATGTAAGGTCTTTCCTGTGTCCATATCTTACTATCTTAGTGCATGTTTTTATGCATGACCTTTATTTGAATTCCAGATAAAACTGCATTTAAAAAGTTTTTTTTTTTGTTTTTTTTTTGTATAATGAATATTAGGATTAACATATCAAACACTTGCTAACCCTAACCTAACAGAGGGAAAAAAAATTTAACTTGAATTTTATCTTATTTTATAGTAATTTAACATTTTTAATATTTATTTGGAATAGCTTAATGGTAAAACTGCTTGATTAACTAGTTGAAAATGTACATTTATAATTTATACTGCATAGCGGTTATATTTAACTGTTATTTTTAGCAGCAGAAGTAGTATAAAAAGTAGTATCAGTAAGTAGTACAAAAAGTAGTGTATTTTTTACCTAGTTGATATCCTAACTATAATAAACTGCTTCCTATTTTGTTAGTCATAAATGTGTGTGATCTGCTGACAAGAGGGACCTTTGATCTTGATATGTCACAGTTGTGAGCTGATTAACAACCACAGGTAGATGTATGTTAAGGGTTAATCATGTGGAGGAAGAAGCATTCATAGCGAATGTTCAACAGAGAGAAGAGGAGTACGAAAAAAACAGACAAGAGAGATTTGTCTATTAAGTCTTTGAAAGCAAGGAATTCCTGTTTTTGATATAAACATTTACTGTCTCTGACCTTATCGAATGGGTAACTGTGTGAGCCAATATGGTGGGTAAGCATTACTTCCTGAAATTCCTTTAAACTGACCAACACTTTACTGAAGCTCTTAGCTAGATATATTTGTTTCAGCCGGTGTGTGTGCACAAGTGTGTTTGCAGAGTGTTATCTGCCTAAGAGAAAGAGATACTTGAGACACGTTGATTCAGGTTCTTCTAACAAGTTCAAACACTGAGATATCTAGATACTCTCTCTGTTAAAAACTTGGTTATATCTTCCCATGTGTGTTTACAATTTTTTTTGCACTGGTGTTTCATTGGAAGCATTAGGAATCTTATCTTTATTTTTGAGAACACCTTCCGTGTTATAGATTTTTGAGTGTGTCATAACTTAATGGAACAGAATGTTTTTATATGTCCAGACATGCTCTGCCCGGAATATTCCTCCCATTTAACATTCTTGGATGGGTTATTTAGAAAAGTAAGTTTGGCACTGGGATACAGGAAGGATGGTTTGGAATCCAAGCAAAGGACAGTTGTATTTTGTGTTTGATTAGTAGTGCTACATGCTAATTAAAATTTCATCTTAAACTGAAGTACTATCAGACAATTATTCATTATTAATCATTATTCATACCATTATTTACTTTCATTTTGTTCCAAACTTGTATGATATAATTTCTTCAGTTGCCTCTAAAGTAGACATTTTGAAGTGTGACTTAAAAAGTCATTAATTACTCCCCATCATGTAGTTCAAAACCCGAAAGAACTTTGTTCATCTTCGGAACACAAATTAAGATATTTTTGATGAAATCCGAGAGCTTTCTTACGGAGCCCCGCACATGACATGCAAGAAAAAATAAATAAATTGTGCACACGATTTACTAATTCGTTCCCTCAATGTACTAAAACGTGTACACGATTACTATTGCATTCCCTCGATTTGCTAAATTGAGTTCACGATTTAGCAAATCGAGCGAGTGAATTAGGAAATCGTGCGCACAATTTATAAATCGAGTGAACGAAATAGTAAATCGAGGGAATGCAATAGTAATCGTGTGCACGTTTTAGTACATTGAGGGAATTAATTAGTAAATCGTGCACATGATTTAGCCTAATATTTTTTCCTGCATGTCATGTGCGGGGCTCCGTACTTTCTGACCCTGCATACACAGCATCACAACTGACACGTTCAAATTCCAGAAAGGTATTAAGGACATTGTTAAAATAATCCATGTGATCCTTAATTCAACCTTAATTTTAAAAACTGTCCGAATATTTTTCGTGCTTTTTGAACTTTTTTCTTCTCTTCTGTGTCAGTCTTCGATGCACATACATGAGTATGACATGGAAGAGAAGAAATTGTTAAATAAAGTCATTATTTTTGTTTTCTTTGCACACAAGAACTATTCTTGTGGCTTTATAAAATTAAGGTTGAACCACTGATGCCACATAGACTATTTCAACAATGTCCTTACTACATTTCTGGACTATCCCTTTCACCTTCAAAAACTTTCACCTTCAAAAAAGGTGCAAAAGCAACACAGAACTATTGTAGAAGCGATCATATTGTAGCTTTTTATAAAAAATGGATTGTTCGTGATTTCTAACGTCAAAAGCAAAGGTTTAGAAATTGGGGATGCAGGTTCTTTTACAAAGCTTAATTTAAAACCTTCCGTTTTTGTGAAGTAGATCAATTGATTTGTTAACAAGATCTAAAAATTTGCATTCAGTGCAAATGCATGTTAAAGAGTGACCGGCACATATTTGAAAATATCTTAGTAAGTTGTACAGCTTTGGAACAAATTGAGGGTGAGAAAATGACAGAATTTAGTTTTTTGGATGAACTACCCCTTTAAAAAAAAGAGAGAGAGATAGAGAGAGAGAGAGGGAATAAAAAAAATCTAAATTTAGCTTTGTAAAATAATCTGCATCCCCAGTTTTTAAATCCTTGCGGTTTAGGTTAGAAAACTTTGGGCTGGAATAGTTCTCAAACGTTGTTTGTCTTTCTTTGATGCAGTCAGCTTCCAGTTCAGGATTCTGAGATCTCCTCAGCCACCTCTCTTCCTGCTAAGCTGGAGCTGGCGCCCCTGCGCGAGCCGCCTGCCTCCTGTCCACCCCCAGCATCGCCCACCTCAAACAGCAGCAGGCAAGCAGAGCGAGAGGAAGAGGGAATCACTTCCACCATCTCGCACTCTCCTGCATCCAGCAGCTGCAGGGCCACTTACACCAACCTGGGTGAGTAAAACACACGTTTGATGGGTTACTTTGTGTTTTTGTTTGGTCCATCTATGTGGGCCAGCGGTATGAGGTTCTGACCTGATTTGGCCGGCTCATGCTGATATATTTAGGTTGTCATGACAGCACCGTGTGCGAGAGCATTTCTAGACCAATAAATAAGATCACTTCTCTCAATCTCTCAATTTGAAGTCATTTAGCTGATTAAGTGTCTCTGAAGTTTGTGCTGAGAAAGGAGGTAGGGATCTGTCTCTTTCTTTCTTCGATTTGCTCTTTTTTCTTCTTCTTTTGGTTTTATTTGCATGAACTGTAGCACAGTGTCGTTTAAGTAGTTTTGCTAGCAGTAAATGTACATTGCAACACCACACATTATATTTATTATTCAGTAGGGTACAAAAATCTTAGACGACTAGTGACCACTAATTCTTACTTTTTTATTTAATATAAATTGGTTAATTGTTTGTTATTAATATCAATTAATTTATTTACATTAATTCATTTAATATAATAGAAATGTTCTAGAAACAATGTAGAATCTAAAGTATTTTATGTATTAACTTTTCTTGTTTTAAAGTGTTTCAAAATGCTTAAACATGAATTTATTTATGATTTTGAATAAGTATTTTAATGTGATCTCACTTTTGGATGGCATGACAGAAATTCTATTTATGTTACGGCTGAAAACAGATATGATGTATATCTATATTTTAATTATTTTTTTTGTAAGTGTTCACAATAAAGCTCCTAAAAAATCTAGAATTAGCTCCTAGAAGATCTAGACATTAAAGCTTGACAATGTAGAGAAAATATTACATTTATAATCCACTTTTATAATATTGATTAAAATATTTAAATACCCTGCAAATTACTTAAATAAGATTTCACCTCAAACAGTGGTTGTAAGGTTGTAATAAAATGTAAATGTAACGTTTAATAAAATGGATGAAAAATTGCATAAAAAATTCTCCCAAACTGGCAGTAGTCGCTGTGTGGAAATCAGAGATTCAGTTTGTTGGGGACTTTAATGGCTACAGTTTTGAGAGACTGACAGATTGAGTCTGTCTATATTGAGCTGTGTGGCATCACACAGGATATGGGAAAGAAGAATGAGTTTTCATCTCTCCCGAGAGAGCATGGTTGCTGGGGGCTACTTCCTTCCCTCCTTATTATGTTGCAGAGTTGACCTCTGATGTCTAACCGTATAACATTGCAGCGCTGATGATTAAGTCTGATGAATCTCTGAACTGCATAGCAGCACGGGTCTCCAAGGGGTTAAAGTACCGCTTCCAATTTTGTCCCGCTGACTCTTTGATCATTTTATAGACGTGACCTACAAAAATCCCTGTCCTGGTGAAAGGGCCTCAGAGGAAGCCCCAGTCTGAGATTATTGGGAGATTAAAGCAGATTAGTGAGGAATGTTAGATGAGGTTTCACGCTGTTAAATAATTCCTAACTCATATCCCACGTCCTTGTGGACGGAGCGTGTGTGAGTGGCTTTAAGACCGTTCATCCTGCAATTACAGATACGGTACAGGGAAGCATGGAAATCCAAAAATGCACCAGTTATTTTCTGGTCAAAATTTCATGTGTTCCCCTGAGCTGTTTCAAAGCCATAATCCTCACTGAAATTTCTCATCTCTCTCTCTACAGGTCAGTCCAGGGCCAACATGATCCCCGTAAAACATCCCAGACATCCTAAAGCATCTGATGACTCTTTAATTACTGAACTAGAGGTCACCGAACCAACGACAAAATCCACTCCTCCACCCCTACCCAAAAAGTCAATCCCACGTGCCCAAACAGAGCCATCTGCTCTAGGTCCCCCGCGACCCAAAGGAGAGGCCAAACCAGGCGGGACCAGTCTGAGTGTTGCCAATCCACTCTACGATCTCGAATCCACATGGGACACGGCCAGTCAGAGCTCCTCACTCAGCTCGGAGGCAAGACAACCTGATGAATCGGGAGACTCCCTGGAGCGTCCAGTGGGTGGGCGGAGCCTGTCTTGTCTAACCAGTAGCAGCTCCATGCAGGCATGCGACCGCCGAGGCTACCGAAGTACAGAGAGTCTGACGGCCCGGACACGAGGGGCTGGGAGACCCAGTAAAGCCCAGAAACAGGTGCCGTACAGAGGCATGGAGAGCTGGGAGGAAGTGGTCGGGAGGATCCGAGGCCTGCACACGGATACCCTTCGCAAGTTGGCAGCCAGATGTGAAGACAGATTTATGGCCGGACAAAAAGATCATCTGCGCTTTGGAACAGACAGCTGGTCTCATTTCCGGCTGACCGCAGGAAGACCCTGCTGCGAGGCAGGAGATGCGGTGTACTACACAGCATCTTTCGCTAAAGAACCTCTGACAAACTACGCCGTTAAGGTGAAAGTTCAGTCTTACACATATTTATTGATGCATGTAGATAGATGAGCTGAATAGGTGTCTACATGAGATCTTCTAAGGCAGAAAAGTCAAGTAATGGTCACTCATGCAACTCACAATCATTGCTTCTTGCAAGATCAGAGAAGTGATTTAACTAAGAGTTGATTCCAAAAGAGTCTGATGGCAGCATGTTGTTAAGCTGATAGTTGTTGTGTCATGAACTGTTTTTTATTTTATTCTGTCCACTTCTAATGTTATTAAGATTTTAACACAAACCAGAAGGTTTACAGAAGGTTCAAGCGCTCACTGATGCTCCAGATGGAAAAATTATGCATGACTAGACGGGTGTGAAAACTTTTTAAATTTTAAGATCAGGGTACATTTTACTCATTTTGTCTTCCAGGAAACATGCAACTATCTTCTGCAGCCTCTGAAGGGAGGTACTAAGTTAAAAAATATGATATTTATTCAAAATAAGAACAATGTACACATCTCCATTCTGTTCAAAAGTTTTAACCCCCACACTAGCTCGTAATGCATGGTTTTTTCCTTTGGGAGCATCAGTGAGAGTTTAAACCTTATATAATAGTTGTGTATGAGTCCCTCAGTTGTCCTCAGTGTGAAAAGATAGATCTCAAATACACAAAAATATTGGAAAACCAAAGAATTTGTGGGACCTGACGGATATTTCGGAAGAACGGTTCTCAGTTTAACTGTTCAGGGCAAACAAGGGATTCATAAACAACTATCACTAAACAAAAAAATAAATAAAAAAAGCAGCTGTGGATCATTCAGGTGACAAAACAGTATTAAGAATTGAAGGGGATGTAAACTTTTGAACGGGGTAATTTTTATAAATTCAACTATTATTTTCTCTTGTGGACTTTATGTAAACATCTTTTATGTGAAGTATCTTATTCAGGTCGGTACAATAACATGCATTTTGTATAATCCCTCTTATTTTGGTAAAATAATAAAAAAAAAATTGCAGCTCTGAAAGGGGTGGGGGGTCTACCTGAACTGTACATGGCAAAAGATCAAGGAAAAGTTTGTTTCTCAGTTCATGACCCCTTTAATAGAGATGAAGTTCAACAAATGCATAATGAAATTATCCACAAAGAATTGCAAACGGTGCTTTCTTGGCCATAGCTTCTTAACACTTCAGAATGTTGCCTAGGTGGTCTTCTCAGATTTGCACGTATATTAAAAATATGTACATTCTCGTTCTGTCTGATCTCAGATCTGTCGGGGAGTGGTGAAGGAGAGTCAGCAGCAGTTTTTCCACAGCCTAGCAGTTCGGCAGAGTATCGCTGTGCAATTCAACATCCAGCAGGACTGTGGGCACTTCCTGGCAGACGTGCCGGCCCGCCTGATGCCCTGGGAGCATGAGGAGGAGGGAGAAGACAAGCAAGGTAGAGAGGAAGAGGGAAAAGGAAAAGAGGATGAGAGCGATGCGGCGGGTCCGGGCGGGAAACTCTGCAGCCGTGTTGTGGTGATCACTCGAGAGGTGCCGTTCCAGACAGTGGCGGATTTCGTACGGGAGGGCGTAGAGCGACATGCGCGAAACCCAGAGCTGTACGAACGCCAGGTGTGTCTCCTGCTGCTGCAGCTGTGTGCGGGACTAGAGCACATGAAACCCTACCACGTCACGCACTGTGACCTCCGGCTCGAGAACCTCCTCCTGGTGCACTGTCAGCCCGGGAACCCTTGGAACCCGGAGCTCACGGAACCGAACAACAACGCTGCATCTGGACCTTCCTCGGCGACGGCGTCCGCTTGCCCGGCCCGGCTCATCATCAGCAACTTCTCTCAGGCCAAACTCAAGAACGTGGTGCTGGAACCCTCTTCGCTCCGAGACCAGTCCCGTCTGGCACCTGAGCTCCTCACTGCCACTCAATACCGCAAGTGCGACGAATTCCAGACCGGGATACTGATCTACGAGATGCTGCATCGTCCGAACCCATTCGAGGAATGTCCGGAGCTAAAGGAGAGGGAATACTGCAGCTCTGACTTGCCCCAGCTGCCCCTGCGATCCCTGTACTCCAACGGTCTTCAACAGCTGGCCACGCTCCTGCTCAATCCCAACCCTTCCGAGCGCATCCAGATGGGGGACGCCCGAGCGTGTTTGCAGTGTCTGCTGTGGGGCCCCCGAGAGGATCTGTTCAATTCGTTGAACCCCACCGCCGGGACGGTCCAACGCCACACCGTCCTGCAGAACTGGCTGGACCTGAAGCGAACGCTCATGATGATCAAGTTCGCAGAGCGTTCTTTGGACACGGGCTGCGGCGTGAGTCTGGAGGACTGGCTGTGCTGTCAGTATCTAGCCTTCGCTACTACCGAATCTCTGAGCAGAGTGATCAAGATCCTGCAGCAACCCCAGGGCGTGCTTATTTGATCGCATCCGATCACGCCAACCAAGCTGGGACGTGTAGACGTGCGCTGTACAGACGTGTGATTTTATTTGAGGAAACCATATCGTTTGATTTTGTTGGTGAATGTGTTTTGGTATGGCGAACCGTTTACAGGATGAAAAGTGACAAAGTGAAGTCATGTTTAACTCCACAGTTAATGGCACATTTATAGAGCTGCTTTTATAAACAAGTGAAACTGCATGACGTGTGCGTATGTGTGAGTGTGTTGTGGGTTTTCTGCCGGTGTGTTTAGCTATGCTTTTCATTCTGCTGTCGGGACTCGTGTGTATCAGCAGGAAACCGCTGATCTGACATCAGCTGCATCATGGTTTATGATTCCAGTAACTGTTGGATAGCTATTATATAATCATCGCATTTCAGATTTTGTGCGAGGGGCGTCAAAATAAGGGTGCTCCAGAGGTTACGTTAGGTCAGTGAATCAATAAGTCTAACATGCCTTACATGCCTGTGTGTGTGTGTGTGTGTGTGTGTATATATATATATATATATAGAGAGAGAGAGAGATTTATGGAAAGTGGCAAAAACATCATTTTTTCATCATCAGTCATTTCACGCAAACATTTTTATCCGATCCTGATATTAGTTTGAGAGTACAGTACAGATTGGATATTTTTCTACCACAACTAGAGTATTGTAAAGTTTACCAAAGACTAAATATTCTGAACCACAAAGATCAAAACATATTTTTGCATAGTCAAAGAGAAGATCTTAATACTCTCTCCCTCTTAAAAGAAAGTGTCCTTATGTACTTAAAATAAATGCAGTTTAGTTCTTCAGCAGTACTTTGACTCTCCGAAGTACACAGGAGCATTTCCAATCAGAGGGATTGGCACCAAAATCACTTTAATCAAACTAGAGTCACACCAGATTCTGATCGTAGCGTTTACACTTGCAGTAAAGGCTCTGAACTGCTTTTGAGACATATCAGGATGAATCGAACCCTGACCCGGATATCACTACGCAGATGTATGTGCAATCATTAAAAGCGAGTGTTAACATTTGTTACAGTATTTTAGGTATATTTAACGCACTTGATATTCTCAGCATGCAGTTATTCTTTATCTTCCTGTTCCTGTTTGAGCACATAATTGATGAGAATGCGAGCTTTGAGGTCAGAGTCCCAGCGAGGATATTTGATTGTGTGTGTGAAGCATTAATATGAACCAGGGACCGCACATTCTTCAGCATTTTGTCCTTTGTAGTGTTATTTGAAGGCGCTTGTGTGTGTGTTTTGAAGCAATGGCAACATAGAGATGAACTTCAGAGGGAAATGTGAGACACACACAGGCTGCATCCCAGTTTGCTTGCTTCTGCACACTACAGGTATTTTTTAAATTGGTGATGGTCAAATGCATACTTGAGTATGTCATATGCTAGTACTGCCATATATAATGTAGTAAAATGAACACAATTTATATAAACATTAACATGTAGTTCAATTTATTATTACTTGTACATATTTGCTGTTGCAGCTTTGGCCTTGGAATTCATAATTATTCACTATTACAACTCAAAAGATTTATAAGGAACCGAATATTAAAGCTCTGATTGAAGCTCCGCCTCTTCTGTGATGCAAGAAGCTTGTGGGTAGTATTGGCTCAAAAGGCATCCGCAGAAAAAGTATACCTTCTAGGCACCTTGAGGATATTTTTTGACACGCTTTAATTTGTGGAACACTAAACAAAATTTTGCATAGCTTGTAGTATGGAGAATATTCAAATTGGGATGCAGATGTTCCCTGTTTCTATTTTTCTATAGATTTAAATATTCAGGTGAAAGAAAGGGATTTAATGGTTCATAGTGCATGAGAAAGGGTTCGTGTGAGGTCATTGGATAGTGTCTCTGTCAATCAAACTAGGGCGGGACCATTGGTTTGCTCCCATCTTCCATTTCCAAAGCAGCAGTTAAGTTTTCATCAATTCCATTAGAAAGGCACAGGAATTGTGTGTGTGTGTGTGTGTGTGTGTGTGTGAGAGAGAGAGAAATGCGGTGAATGTTCATGCTGAATGTTTGCGGGTCACACCGTAGCAATATGTTGTACTGAATTGTATTTGTATATAATAATTTGAGTGTAGTGTCAATTAATTTTAGCAGAACAGGCACGATTCTGTCACAGAGAGAACTTGAGAGAGAGTGAAAGGATCAGCAGATGTCTGTAACCTGGAGAATGTGTGTGTTTTTGCTCACTCACCATCAGTTTATCAGTTTTCTTTCGCATCATTTCACTGAAATCATGTAGTTACTGTTATTTACAAATGTTTATTGCCAGTGATGATTTCACAAAACTGCTTTTTACCTACAACTGCATATCTCATGGTATTTAGCTCTACATTACCGAGTTAACTGCTTATAATAAAACTATAAATATGTTTTTAAACCAGACCTGTTTGTGTTTTATTCAAAACACTACTTTGTTTTTTTTATAAATAATACAATATGAAATATGAAAAGGGGTCCTGGAAATAGCAAACAACTTCACAAGTTCGATGTGAGCCAGGCAAAGTTATGAAAAGTAATAAAATGTTAAAAGGTCATTAAAAACTCAGAAATTCTTGTAGTCTATAGACATTCAAGCTCTGAGTGTTTCTTAGACTGGAAATATTTTAATGCATTTTTTTTAGTTGTTAAGACAATAATAGAGAAGTCATTAAAATATGGAAATGAATTTGTCAGATAATGTGGGAATCATGGAAATCCATTTTCTCCATGGAAATAAAAGTCAACACTTTTTAAAATCCTTTTTAAATGCACATTTTTCATACTTTTTTACCCTCACAATTCTGATTTTTTTTTTACCATGTTAAATACATTTTATACTTTTATAAAATCTATTCTCTTTTTAAAATTTAAATCCACCTAAAGTAAACTTTAATCAGTGTAACATTTTGTCTTAATGACATTAAAGCACATGCATTAAGGTCAGAAACCAAAAATGTTGCTGTTTTAGTTTAGGGCCTTTAGAGGGCGCCATAAACCACACAAATCATTCCTGCGTATTCAATATGGCACAACACATAATTTGTTTATCATCTGTGATGGCGCCTTTTGTGTCATTTCCTGATGTCTCACAGAGAGTTTACAGACACATCGCCTTCGAGCTAATATAACGCACAGAATTGTATGTATCTGATTACATATTATTAGCTACAGTGTTCCTGTAGCTCAATTGGCAGAGGAAACACGGGAACACATGATAGGTAAAAATTGTTAGCCTGAATGCACTTTAAGTCGCTTTGGATAAAAGCGTCTGCTAAATGCATAAATTTAATTTAATTTTAATTTTAATTTATTACTCAACCAGCATCAGGACTCAATGTCTCCAAGAGTTCTGAGTATCTTAGTTCTCAGTAGGAGTTCTTAGTAGCTTCCAAGTATCTTCAGCACCTTACTATGATGTGAGAAATGGAAAAGAACATGATAAAGATGTGTGTGTTTGTTCCAACAGGATATGGAAGGATAATTGAGTGAGTCAGTGTATAATCCTGATTGTGTGTGTGTGTATAAGCCTGTGTTGATTCACATGAGGACATTATGCTTCTGTTATTATGAACATGTGAAGCTTATTAGCATTGTCTGACACTTTACAACCAAGGAACAATACGCATACACACACTTCTTTCAGCTGAGAGACACTACCAAAACTACTGGTAAGACATTTTCATTTAATGTCCTGTAATCAATAATAATCTATGGATAAACCAATTTACAGTTACAATTAGTTGCATTCAAAATACTAGGCTCAGCGAATTATATTATAAATAAGATTATGTACATAATGATTGTTTTGTCATTTAAATTAGTTTATGTAAACATTTTTACTACAATAATTGAGCATTGTAAAATTGTATTATTAAACAGTAAAATATTACATTATTTTATACATGCCTACATTATATAAATTGAAATTAAATTTAACGTCTTAACTTTTTATGTTATTTAAATTAGTGATTATGTCTTTTTATTACAAGGAAATAACATTAGTAGTATTATGATTTATGTTACATTTTAAAAAGTCAAGACCTTTGAGGTGGGATAGCTGTATTCATTTACTACATTTTCAGTTCTAACACCTTATGTTATAGGTTCATTTTATTATACTTTATTATATTATATATACTATATATGTCAGGTTAATTATTATTATATAATTGTTTGCACTAAAAAATAAACATTATATATACTATTAAAAATAGTAATATTTAAAAATTACATGTAACTAAAATTAAAATGGGGAACGAAAAAGCTATAAAAAAGCTAATTCAAACTCTAAATAAAAACAATAATTTTATATAAATTATACTAAAACATTGCTTGTTTATGCTTAAAAACAGTCATGTGACAAAAAAGGGTACCATATTCATTGAATGTGGATCTACAGAGATACAAACAACACAAATACATATACATGGGTATAAATGAACTTCAGAACTTCTCCGATATGGTTTTACAGATTACAGTATTAACTTATCTAAATTGTTTGTGCATGTCAGCAGAATGTGTAGTCTGGATGAAGTGCCATTTAAAGTTTCTCTGGACTCAGTGGAGATACAGATGGGTCAGAAAGAGCCGGCCACAGCTCCTGAACTTACCATCCCAGACTGTGCTCAAATACTGCGTGATACAAAGGTCAGAATGTAATATATATATATAGTTTGCTTATAATCATCATAACATTTGAAATTGTATGTTAAATGCATCTTTATATATAACAATGTTCATATGTTGTCCTGTACAGTATTCATTCACTCTGGAGAAAAAGATCCTGGCCGCATGGGAAGAACAGCAGCGGAAGAACAGGAAAGCCAAAAAAACACCCCAGAGTGTGTGTCCCACCTGCCCGCCATATTGGCTGATGTTCAGCAGCCCGCAGCAGAACCGCAGGGTGTGCCTCAGAAACGCAGAATTATGGGAACTGGGCCCTCGCCCTCGCAGCTTAAGCCTCAGTGCTGCTGACTCGCGTAAGCTCCGCCCACTTCGGGCGGTCCAGTTCCTCATTGCCGACGAGGACTTCGAGGGCGGCTACGGTGAAGACAACGAGAGCTCGTCTGAGGATGATACTGTTCGAAGCAAAGGGAGACCGAAGAGTTCCGGCCAACAGTGCTCGTGGATTTCCACCTGTCACACCCAGCGAGACTCCACCCCTCACCCCGCCCCTTCTAGCATGCCCCACAAGGCCCGGCCAAGCTCCGCCTCCTCTGTAAAAGACATACGTAGGCCCATCCCCCCTGGCCTCAGCCAGACGCCACAGGGCAGCCCTCACAGCTCCAGAGCCCCCCGTAGGAAACCCGCTGTAACGAGAAGCAGCGGGCGACGAAACTCACACTCCCTTCTACAACAGAGACCCTCATCTGCAGGACCAGTGCCCTCCGCCAGGCTTCAGAAAACATCCTCACATGTAACACACACACTGTAAAGCCTTAGATCTTCTTCATAGGTCTTAATGGGATAGTTCACCCAAAAATTACTAATTCTCATGTCGTTCCAAAGTCATAAGATCTTTGTTTATCTTCAGATAAAATTAAGATATTTTTGATCAATTCCGAAAGCTCTCTGAGCCTCCATAGACAGCAAGGATCCTTACACAATCAAGATCCAGAAAGGTAGTTAAGACATCGTTAAAATAGTCCATATGACATCAGTGGTTCAACCGTAATTTTATGAAGCTACGGGAATTCATTAGAAATATCTTAATTTGTGTTCTGAAGATGAACAAAGATCTTTCTTTGAAAAGGCATGACGGTAAATAATTAATAACCGAATTTTCATTTTTGGGTGAACTATCCCTTTAATTTAAATTTATTGATGAGCTAATTTTGTGTTTTAGGGTGTGCGTCCGAGGACGTCCGCAGGGCTACAGGACGCTGCAGCAGATCTGCTGTGTGCTTTGAGTCAG
Organism: Carassius gibelio; assembly: GCF_023724105.1. Classification (NCBI taxonomy): domain Eukaryota; kingdom Metazoa; phylum Chordata; class Actinopteri; order Cypriniformes; family Cyprinidae; genus Carassius; species Carassius gibelio. Next base: position 6,821,441 of record NC_068420.1, read on the forward strand.
GAGGAAAGAGATCTTCTTGAAGCTGTTACACAACACGGATACACACTGCACACTGCCATACTAGCACTGCAGAAGACAGGGCCCAAGAATCCTGATCAGGTAACACTCACTACATGCAAACGCGCACACACACACACACACACACACACACACACCCACACATACACACACACTCACACTCATGTTTGTTTTTTGTGAAAAGTGGGGACATCCCATAGGAGTAATGGTTTTTATACTGTACAAACTGTATATTCTATTGCCCTACACCAACCCTACACCTAACCCTTACCCTAACAGGAAACTTTGTGCATTTTTACTTTCTCAAAAAAACTCTTTCTGTATGATTTATAAGCGTTTTGGAAAATGGGGACATGGGTTATATCCTCATAAGTCACCCTCTACTTGTAATACCTGTGTCATACCCATGTCATTATACAGAGTTGTGTCCTGATATGTCACAAAGACAAGAGCACACACACACACACACACACACACATATATATATATATATATATATATATATATATATATATATATATATATACACACATTCTGTTTCTCATTCTTTCTCGATCTCCAGGTTTTGAGTTACCTGATGTCATGTGACCGTCTCTGTCGGCTGGGTTTTGAGAAGACTCAGGTGGAAGAAGCTTTGGAGATGTTCCAGAACTGTGAGACCAAGGTGAGGCCCTTCAAATCTGCTTTAAGGGCTCCAAACACTCAACCAATCAGCATTCAGCGCACCAGACACCCTTCAGATCAGCATTTAGAACTCCAAACACTTAGCAAATTGGTATCCAGCGATCAGCAACCAGTGGCCTTTAGTGTTCAAACGTACCTTAAATCAGCATTTAGCATGCCAAACACTCAACCGATCGGCATGCAGTCTCCCCTCAAATCAGCAACAAATCAGCATCCAGTGCAAAAAACCCTTTTCAAATGAGTGACCAATTAGCATTCAGTGGTACAATACTTTCCTGTCCTAATAAAATAGATCTAAAAAAACAAACAAACTCAAATCAGCCTTTAGCATGCCAAACACTGCTCAACAACCTGCTCAAAACACACATCCAAATAGCATTTAGCACCAAAAACACACATCCAATCAATATTTAGTGCATCAAATATGACTAATCTGATGTATTGTAAATGTATTTCTGTTTTTGTGTTTCTCTCAGGCTTCAGAGTTCCTGTTTCTGCTGGCTCAGTTCTGTGAGATGGGTTTCCAGCAGAGCACCATCAAAGAAGTTCTACTGGTGCATGAGAACCATAAAGAGAGAGCCCTGGAGGAGCTTATGACCCGCAGTGGCTGAGAACACACAATAATCCACTGCTATATGAGCTTATGAATCAGTCTTCATCTCTATTAATGCATTAATAAATATTTATCTTCAGCTCCATGAATTAATGTATAAATACTAACAAATCTTTCAGGATGAATGTATCATTTGCAGCTTTTATAGTTCAGACATGTCTTTCAGTTTCTCATGCAGAAAAGCTGCAGCAGATCTGACTTTTAGATTAATAACCTCTCCATGAAAGAACTGAAGATCAGTTTTACTGACAGAAAGGACTTTAATTAATGTTTCATTTATTATGCATCTGTTATTTAGTTTCAGGACTATTTCCTGATGTTTGGAATTTAATAAGAGGTTCAGTTTTGCATAACCATTGTCAAACAGTATCACCTCTTTTTAAACTCTTTAAAACTTTAGTTATTGGTATGTAGCATCAAAAGTCATGTAAAAGAACAAAAAAATAATAATAAACCTGATCTCTGATTGATTGCTATCGCTTTTTTTCTGTCAGTCTGTTTCCCAGATATTGCTGGGTTATTATTATTCTCTCTATGTATGTACGGTATGTGTGTATTTACAAACAACACATTTTTTATAAATTAAATTATTTTCTTAAACCAAAAAGAAACTCATCACAAAGACATAACGTCACTAGCGAAAAGTGACAAACCTTATTAAAAAAAAACAACTTAAAAAAATTATAGATTAAAAGAGACTAGTCAAATTTAAAGAAAAATATAAAATCAATCATTCAAAAAATAAAAAGATTAATGGTGTTCTGCTGATTAATGGTTCCGAACGTCATCATGACTCATTCCACTCATATGCACAGCCGGTTAAACTAGTCAGTCAGCTGGCTTGAATTGTCAGCCAATCAGTGCGCTTGAATGGTATCTATGATGTCCATCAGCCTATCAGTGAACAGGATGTAGTTGCCTAGCTTGGTCTCCACCAATCAGAGACCAGAGGCGTGTCGGTGCAGCGTTTGAATTTTTAGCCAGACTTTTCAAGCCAGTCGTCGGATAGATCGTCAAATAAAGCGTACGCTAAAGTTTGGAAGTGTCAATATAGCACTTAAATCTCTTCAGAGATCTACGGCGGAACCACAGGATGAGGAAGAGGTAAGAGAAAGACAGACTTTGAAGAGTATAGTCTGTGTTAATGTGTAGAATTGCATATGTATGGTTAGCTGAAAATAGTGTTTAGGTAGGTCAGTGGTCGAAGTTTTCGTAATTTGTTTAAAAAAAACATCTTAATTTTGCATTAGCACGTAAGTTAACTAGGTACTGATATTTATAAACAGACGTTTTCAACAAACCAATTTCAAGTTTCTTTAATTATAATCAATAATTGGTCTATTAATGGAACATAATGATTTTATTTATTCAACAATACAGTAACAAATCAGTAACGCTGCTCATATATTATTAAAAATTATTCTTTTGCTGATACATTTGTGATTGATTCTTTAATAAGTATATAATTTTAAGTAATGCTGTTGATTTGGTTATTAATTAATAAGAAAACTATTGAAAAAACATTTTACTGTTTAATTTGCAACTCTGAAGTCTGACAACAGAGCGAGAGCATGTATTCATTAAATATGAATGTGTGTCATTGCAGTGAAATCCACGCTGCAGAGTCTGTAGCATGTTTGGGCAAGGCCCTCGGAGAGCTGAAGGACATCTGGGAGGAGATCGGGATCCCAGAAGACCAGAGGCTTCAGCGAACGGACGCCGTCCACATGCACATCAAAGTCAGTTCAGGTCATCCGTGTTTCTCACTGATTGGAGGACGGAGACAAAGATTCACCGTGAAATCTCTGTGATTGCAGAATCTGCTGGATATGATGATCGCAGAGGAGGAAGGGCTGAAGAAGCGCTTGCTGAGCAGTATTGAAGCATGCAGAAAAGAGGTGACCAGCCTGTGTAGTGAGCTTCAGGTGCAGGAGTGTCAGGTGAGTCACTCTGATACAAGATTGTTTGGAGAACAGCTTGATACAACCTGTGCTCTCTTGCTTCTGGATGTTTTGTCAAGCCGGCCAATCAGATTGGAGACTGTGTGTGTTTGGCAGGAGGAGGACGGCCTTACGATGCTGCAGCTGGAGAAGGATCTACGTACGCAGGTCAAGATGATGCTGAAAGAGAAAAGTGCTCGTCAGAGCGAGCTGAAGTCTCTGATTCAGCAGGATCAAGATCTGTGTGACATCTTGTGTGATGAGCTGTTCCCCATCCATCCTGAACATGTCCCGTCACAGCAGCAGCTGCAGAACTACAGACAACACAACAACACACGCAACCAGGAGAGGGTAAAACACACTTTCAGAGCTGTCCGCTTTTTTGTTTTAGTATGTGAAATGGTATTGACATGTTAAGATGACTATGTCGAAATGCATGCGGTTTTACAATAATTAAATAATCAAGGTATATTAAAACCACAGTGTGTGTGTGTGTGATACACACACATACAATACATTACCAGTCAAAAGATTGGAATTATTTTTTGTGTGTGTTTTTGAAAGAAGTCTCAAAATTACAGTAAAAACTTTTTCTGTTGTTAATGTCATTACTCCAGTCTTCAGTGTCACATGATCCTTCAGATATCATTGTGATATTGCTGCTCAAGAAACATTTTTTTATGTTCCCAATGTTGAAAACCATTCTGCTTAATATTTTTGTTACTAGACTGATCGTGTGACACTGAAGACTGGAGTAATGATGCTGGAAATTCAGCTTTGCATCACAGTTCTTTTAAATTGTAATAATTTTTGACTATTACTGTCTTTACCGTAGATTTTATCAAACAAATGCAGCCTTTCTGAGTGCAAGATCATCCTAAATATTGCAGATTTTTTATGTTGGGTATATCCTGCATTCTTAAGTGAATAGTAAGGTAGTTTGCTTCTCTGATGAAAGTTTCTATCAGTTTGGTTACAGGAAGTGTGCTTGTGTGTGTTTACAGGAGCGCCGTCATGCCGAGTTTGTGGGAATGAAGCGTCAGATCACAGTGTTGATGGAGGATCTGGAGCAGCATCCTGACACCTCTTTTGAGAAAGACGCTGTGTGTGAAGATGAAGACGCTTTCTGCCTTTCCGTGGAAAACCTCAGTGCGCTCAAAGTGTTACTGCACCAGGTACACACACTTCAGTTCTTTTGAGCTGTTCCTTTTTATTTTGGGGTGTAACCAAAAAGCCGTCCGTTAAAATGAGAACGCAGTGGTTTTAAAAATTGATAAGAAGAAATGTTGCTTTAGCAGCAACGCCGTATAAAAGACTTTCTGAAGGATCATGTGACACTGAGGCGTAATGATGCTGATAATTCCGCTTTGCTTCATGGTATCATTATACCAACAATCATTTCTGAAGTCTGTTTTGTTTTCAGTTGGTGAAATGTCATTAGGTAATAGTGTGTGTGTGTGTGTGTGTGTGTTGTATTTCAGCTGGAGAGCCGTAAAGCTGAAAGTGAAGCGCTGTGTGTGTCCATCCGTGGTCGTATCGAGCAGCTGTGGGAGATGTTGCAGGTTCCTGAGGAAGAAAGAGAGAGTCTGCTGCACAACACCCTCACTAGCTCAAAAAGCAGACTGAACGCAGTAAGTACTCCCTTGTCACTAAAGTAGGTCACATTGTTCCTCTTTCGCTTCTAAACCATCCCTCACGCCGTCTTCCTCACTGTGTCACAGCTGCAGGCAGAGCTGCAGCGACTTGAGGAACTGAAAAAGAAAAACATCCAGCGCGTTATTCACGCAATCCGATCAGAGATCGTCAAGTTTTGGGAGAAATGTTACTTCAGCCCGGAGCAGAGACAAGCCTTCACTCCCTATCACAGCGGTATGCCAACAGATAGTTTCTAGGCAAAATCCCAATCTGCGTACATTAGAGTACAAAAATGAACTACTGTGATAGTTGTGGGAAAATACAGAAGATTTTACTTTAAAATATAATTTTTGAGGGTATTATTAAAAGAACCTTTCACCCAAAAATGAATATTTGCTAAAAATGTACACACACACACACCCCCCTCCCCACATCCTCTGGTCAGCCAAGATGTAAATGAGTTTGTTTCTTCATAGGAACATATATTAAAAAAAAAAATTACATCACTTGTACAACAATGGATCCTCTAAAGTGAATGGGTGCCGTCAGAATAAGAGATGATAAAAACAAAACAATAGCTTTTGATGGAGTCTTTGTTTATTTGTTTGGACTCTCATTTTGACGGCACCCATTCACTGCAGAGGATCCATTGGTGAGCAAGTGATGTAATGCTGACCTAATCTCAATCTGGCATGTTGATTAAAGATTTTATGGTAATTGTGATTGAGCAATAGTTTTTAAAAGTGCACAGAGATTGACTGATTTTGTTGCTTTGTGCGGTTAGATGATCTGGAAGAGGAGGTGTTGCGTGAACATGAGCTGGAGTTGGAGCGACTGAAGCAGGACTATGCTGAACACAGCGAGCTGTACGACGCTGTCTCCACCTGGAGCAGCAACTGGGCTCTCTATCAGGAACTGGAGGTGATAAATCAGAGGAGACCGGCTGAAAAGTTTCAGAAGAAACATTAAAAGGTTTGCAAAAACTGAGACTAATTATGCTTGGTCTTCTTTCTCCAGAAAAAAGCCACGGACCCCTCTCGCTTTAACAACAGAGGAGGAAACCTGCTGAAGGAGGAGAAACAGAGGGTTGACCTGCAGAAGAGTTTGCCAAAGGTTTGAGCTGCTCTTTAGGCAAACTGATGTTTGATTTCCTGGAATGGCTTGTATGCTGATTTGTTTGTATTTTGTGTGATTGGCCAGTTGGAGAAGAGTCTGAAGGCCCAGATTGACCAATGGGAAGCAGCGCACTGTAAAGAGTTCCGTGTGCACGGACAGCCGTTCCTGCAATTTGTGGAAGACCAGTGGAATCAACACCGCATGGAGAAAGAGAGAGAAAAAGAGGAACGGGTACGAAGACGTTCTTCTTGAAATTACTACTTCTGACTAATTAATTTTATTTTGAATATAAGTTTCTGATATGAGGTTTGTATTGTGCAGCAAATGAAGAAAATGAAGCAGACGGAGGAAGATCTACTGTACGGCACCATCATCAGAACTCCAACCAAGAGGAGACTCGCGGGAACCCCGACACCCGGAAAAACACGCAAGGTGCTGACTGTATACGTGTGCTAACTATCAGCCAATGAGATATAATCAGTATCAACACCAGGGAAGCTAAAACCAGAAATAACAGATAAAATAAATATCAAATATTACTGCATCATTTTATGATGATAGTAGATCTACACAAACATTGCTTAAGTAAATAAAATATAATAAAATCCTTCTAAATTAGTTTATATATTTCTTTATATATATATATATATATATATATATATATATATATATATATATATATATATATATATATATATATATATATATATATATATATATATATAAAATGAAATGAAATGCACATTGTGTAATGTGTTTTTGTATATTTAGTTTTGTGTATGCGTCTTTACATTTTAGTTTACAAAATGCGCATTATGTATGCATGCACGTTTTTCAAATGAATGATTTAATGCAATTATATAATCTCATATATGCATTATAAATGTAAAGATCCATTTTAATATAAGGGCTAATAGAACATTGCAAATGTAAAATTGTATAATTATTTTATAAAAAATTATGTAATGTTTTTTTTTTTTTTACTTAAAATACATTTTTCTTAATATTAACTACATAGTAATGACTTTTAAAAGCAGAAAATTGTCTTGTCAGCAGATTTTAAAAACGGGAAACAAACTATTGATCAATCTGTCAATCAGATGTGCTGATATATTATAAATAAAAAATATGTATTCTTCTTTTTAAGCTGATCTCCACCTCTAGCATGTGTAGCTCCACCCCCAACACGACACTCCGTTCCATATGCCCCTCCCCTTCTTTAAGACCGCCCCTTTCCTCCAGCAAGGTGAGTTATGCTTGAAGCACTACATGGTTACATGCATTTATAGTATAATCAATAAATCTATGAGCTGTGTTCCTCTGCTAGCTGGGTGCGCGGACACCTGCCCGTGGCCGAACCCCTCGTGGGCTGGAGAGGAATAAAGAGAACATCTCCCATCTGAGCGGAGCTTTGCGCACAATAGCCGCCAGCCCTCAAAGAAACTACTCCATCACATCTGTGGCCTCCTCCTACTCGGAGTTTGCGGTAAGTTCATTATCCTGCAGTTAGCCGTCTAGACACACAGGCAGCAGATGAAATCAAGTGACCTCCGTCTGCTTACTCTGCCTTCTGTTATAGAAGGACTCTGAATCCACTGCAGCGTCCAGGTCTGTATATCTAAAGACATTGACTGCCCATCACACTATTAACACACACTCTTCTCATCTAACCCGACTAACGGAGGAGGGTCTGTGTGTGTGTGTGTGCACTTTCAGCTTCTAACAGTGCAGTGAGAACAAAAGAACACCACGACTTAAACACGATCTGCTGTTTTTAACGACTCTATGAAATCAAAATTGGAGAAAAGTTGTGAAATGGCGACATGACAGTTGTTAGATGAAATTAGTCCTTTCTGTCAATATTGATTCGCTGGGCAGGATGTTGAATTATTTTGCCTGTCACTGATGTTTCTTCAGCTAATTAAAAAGAAAACATCGAACCTATAGTTTTAAAAGGACTGTTCGCCCAAATTAAAATTGTCATTTACTCACTCCCTTAAAGGTGCAGTAGGGAACTTTTGTAAAAATATTTTTTTTACATATTTGTTAAACCTGTCATTATGTCCTGACAGTAGAATGAGACAGATAATCTGTGAAAAAAATCAAGCTCCTCTGGCTCCTCCCAATGGTCCTATTGCCATTTGCAGTTACTGACCGCTCCCAGTAAGAAACAACCAATCAGAGCTGCGGTCCGTAACTTTGTTTGTGTTCAAAATGTAGAAAAATGTATATAATAAGCGAGTACACCATGAATCCATTTTCCAAACCGTGTTTTTAGCTTGTCCTAAATCACTAGGGTGCACCTATAATAAGTGTTTATATTCAGACTATTTTAGATTGCTTCAGGGGTACCGCGGCGGAGTAACCCAGTACCTTTGTGATTCTTCATAGACATAAACAGAGAGAAGTAGTTCCGGCTACGATGTTCTTCCGCAAGATGCAAGCAGTTCTGTTTATTAACCGCTAGAGCGTCAAAAGTTCCCTACTGCAGCTTTAAGTTGTTCCAAATTTGTTTACTTTTTTTTTTTTTTTTTTTTTTTTTTTTTTTTTTTTTTACGTTTCTTTGTATTGGTCACACACAAAATATATTATAAAGATGTTGGTTATTAAACAGTTGCTTGTAGCCATTGACTTCATTATTTCATTTCCTGTACTATGGAAGTCAATGGCTACCAGCAACTGTTTAGTAGTTACCAACATCCTTCAAAATGTCTTTTTGTTTTTAACATAAGAAAGAAACTCGAACAGCTTGAGGGAGAGTAAATGATGACCGAATTTAAATTTTTGGGTGAACTATCCCTTTAAGACCGCTAAAAGAAGCATAAACTTGAAGGGTTGTGGAGTGTCTAATGGAAATATAACTTCATACTCATATAATTGTGCTTTTGCCTACAGCGGGAGCTCTCAAACGGAAAATCCAACGTCAAGACTGGAGTTCTGAACTCTACCGTCACACACTGATCTCCGTAGATCAAAGATGGACTGATGGACATCGATGAAGACAAAAAAAGAAGCTTTTATTGCAATACTGAATGTAAATCACTTAGATTTTGTTGAGGAATTGTAAATATTTTACCTCTGCTTTTTACTATATTTCTCGTGACTTTTGTTTCCTTTTATTTAATTTTCCTTTTATGAGTTTTCTCTGTCTTTGAGCTTGGCTTCACCTGCAAGTTTTTCTGAAAACTCATTAACACTGATCTTAGGCCTCTGAGATGGATTTTATCTGTTATACTCTAAAATCACAGGCATTTAGATGCCTTTCAGACTTTATCTTCTGTAGTGATTGCACAGCACACTAAGTTTACATGACGTCACTCCTCTTGGGAAAAACTGCTGCTACTGTGGTGGTTGGCATCCTGTAAATAAATTTGTTTTCATGGGGATATTTTGTACTGTGTAAGTGATTTATTTATTAGGATGGATGATAATAAATACTGGATGTATGCGGCATTTATTTAGATTAATAAATGTTATTATTCAAAATGTATACCTGAACAATAAACGTACGTTTAGCTGATGATACATAGTCAAAAATAAAAATGGCAGGTTTATCTCCTTGGACCTGACCAATCAAGGATAACTTCAGGGAAAACAGTCTATTATGGTGCAAATTCTTATTGTTAGAATATTATTTTTACTTCTCATAAAAACTAGTTTTAGTGATTATTGCACCTTACTGAAAAAAAGATTTATGTAGGTGTTATTATTTATGGTCACTATTTACATGCAGGCTGTATTTGATGATATTTTTGTATTGTGACGCATTTGCTGTTTAAATATAATGGGCTGTTTAATTTCAGGTTCCGCTGTGACAACTTGCCCCCTATAGTGCCACTACTGGGGCATGTTGTCACAAAAGCACAAAGCTTTATTGAACGCTAATGTCTCTTTTATCTGGCTGGTAACGGTGGAAATGTTTCGTAGCATGCTGTAGCCAAGACTTCAGTGTGCTTTAATCAACCCTGAGAAATATTCAGTGTGACAGAGCGCCTCTTCTCCCTGTTCGTCTATGTATGTGTGTGCGCGTGCGTCCGTGTGTGTGTGTTGGTGCTGAAGTTGCATTGCAGGGGTGGGACTCCTGCATTCAGATCTTCATCATGCGCAGAGGAAAACCCAGACTCACTTTCTGATCGGATCTAAACGCGCGTCAGAAGCGAACGGGTCCTGCACGTGCATCGGATGCTGTAATGCGCGTAAATTGATGGATGAGAGTGTGCGCGAGCAGGAGCGGGAGAAACAGACACTGCTGAAGGTAAGAGCACGCATAAGCGCTCATATCTCACGTGCATATGCTGCAAATGTCGCGAATTTATCCTACATTATGAATATATAGTAATAATAATAATATGCATAATATCTATATATATGCATATTATTTCATACGATGATTTATTAGTAGCCTATGCAATATGCATTTCAGACATGCATAATTATTCTCATGCGTTTTCTGCCTGTTGGTTTTCGCTTGACGTGGAACTGGAAGTTCAGGCCCGTTCACGTGCTGATGCAGTGCGCGTGCCCGCGGTTCGGGTGGTTGCCATGGTGATCGTGATTGGACCCTCCTCTGATGGGGGCATTAATTTAATACCCAAGGGTCAAATAAAACATTGCACACCCCCCGTACAACAGCTGCGAAGTGGAAGCACGGTGTGCGTGTGTGTGTGTGTTGTATTTTGGGAGTTTTGTGCACTTTTTGTGTGTCTAATGCTGTGTCTGTCAGTTATTGAGCTTTGTCGTTGTTTACATTACGTGTCCGTTGTTCTGGTAGGGTTGTCTTTCTCCAGACAGGTTTCTTGCTCCTGCAGGCAGCATCTCTCGTCGCTTGTGTTTCACTGGAAGTGTTATTAGGAGTCATTCTGGAGATTAAAAGCAGGCTTGATTTATCATCGTTCGCTCGTGAGAGAAGCTGACAGTGCAGACCTGAGCCCCTCCAGCCGCTCCTGCTCTCGGCCTCTATTTCATCCGCTCTGAAAGCTGCTCTGTCCGCGGGAAAACAATCATATCTGAATGATTAGCGCCGCAGAGCCGCTCAGAGCATCTTGATTAGCTCTCGTGATTTAGTTTGGCTCGGTCCGGGGCTCCTGGATACCAGCGCTGCTCGGTGGAGAGGCTTTTAGAAGGAAATCAATCTGTTTTCAAGGATTAATCCGTTTAGATGCTTTTTCCAGTATATTAACTTTGCGTTTAGGGTTTCATGGAAGATAGATACAGATCTTTAAAGGGATCTTTCAACCCCCCATGCATCAGTAACATTTATATGAATTTATTTTGAAACACAAAATAGAGATTTTATGGAAATTTAAAATTTTTCCCATAAAAAAGGGTGAATGGTTAAAAAGGTTTTTGTTGTTGTTGTTGTTTGTTTGTTTTTTTTGTTTGTTTGTTTTTTTTTTTTTTTTGTTCTTTGGTTGTCACTATTCATTATTATTTATTAACTCTTAATCCTGTTTATTAAATAGGCTATTTAGCCTATTAAAAAAAAATCAACTTTATGTAACCCTTATATTATTAAAATGCGTTTTTACATTTCTTATATATATATATATATATATATATATATATATATATATATATAAATTAAATGTAAAAAATAAATAATAATAATAATAAAAATGTACACACACAATTCAATAATATTAAATAATAATATAAATAGAATTAAATAATAATATATTAAATTAATTAGTATATATATATATATATATATATATATATATATATATATATATATATATATATATATATATATATATAAGGCTGGAAAATTAAGACTGAAAATATACTAAATTAAAATATTAATACTATAATAGTATATAAACTTTTAAAATCACTGCATGAAGTGGAGTAAATGATTTCTGGCTGAAACTATCCATTAAACATCGACCTTTCTAACATATATGATATTTGATTAAAAAATAATAAACTAGCATACTTTGTGTGTGTGTATATATATGGTAATTGAAATAAGCTTCAGTCAAAGGATGAAAACAACTGGAAATAAAAAAATTGGCTAAATAATAATAATACAAAAAAATACAATCACTAAACAAAATAACAATCTTAATTTATATTTAAAATTAAAATGAATTCAAAAAATGTAAAAAAAAAAAAAAAAATGATGATAGTGTTTAAACAATTGCCTACTAAAGGTTGAGTAAATAATGACAGAAATGTTATTTTTGGCTGTACCTTTAGGTCTGTTAAGACTTTAACCTCTACGCAGCGACTTCAATCTTATTTCACTAATGGCATCGTAAACAGCAAGAGAAGCGATCGTTACTTTTCTACAGGACCTGAAAGGAAACAAACCAAACGAACTGAAGCAAGCAGGTTTGGGATATCTGCTCCATGATTCATTGTTTATCAAGATGACGGTTTAAAGCTCACAAGTCAATGTGTCATTTGGGAAATTATTTTGGGATACTGGCTCCAACGTCCAGACGGTATCACTGATCCAAGAGAGAGAGTGTGTGTGTGTGTGTGTGTGTGTGTGTGTGTCCATCTGTGCTCCTGTAGTCATTACAGCCTGAGCGTGGGCAGTAACACAGAGCTGCTGCTGAGATTCCTGACAGAACGCCTTCAACACATATTCATTTCACAGCAGACATGTGAAACCCATAATGCCCCGACCCTGCGCTCATAACCCTGCAGCTGTGAACACGTGAACGCTGTGAGAGCGTCTCAGAAGCTTTAATTGGCCCGTTGTCATAATCTTCTACAGAAGTCTTCTCTCTGCTCCCGCTGCTCCCTTCATCTGATTACCCACAAGTCTCAGTGTGACTCACACCATACACGCCTCTCACTTTCTCTCTTTTTAGACCTAACTTCTCTTGTTCCTGTCTGAAGTTTTCTCTCAGGAAAGAGCGGATTGTTTATGACTTATAAAAGTTATCCATGGGGACCATCGATTCTGGCAAAAATACCACAGTAACTGCAGTTCTTGTGGTTACTTTTAATTAGTCACCCCTGTCATCAAAATTAAATTATTTAAAAGGAGAGCAAGATTTTGAAAGCTTATTATACCACTGGCAACAGTTATAATCAGTGCTTTAAGTGGCCCAAAAGAGGTGCCGGTACTCTATTATAGCCAAAAATATTTTCTGTTTTTTTTTTTTTTTTGATGATTCCCCTCATCCCCTGAGGTAACAACAACTATATTGAAGGGCTTTTATATACAGCAGTCAACAGGCAACCTTAATAATTAAACCTTTTATTAGTTTGTGGATTTGCTTGAGATAGAAAGTAAAACTGAACATAAATAAAATGTGCAAAAGGATTTTGAAAAAATACCCTTAGAAAGAGCTACTGCATTACTGCATTCAAACTTCCAAACTGACTCAAATGATTCACGAACCTGCTCCGACCTCCCGAACTGACTCAAATGATTCGCGAACCTGCTCCGAACTCCCGAACTGACTCAAATGATTCGCGAACCTGCTCCGAACTCCCGAACTGACTCAAATGATTCGCGAACCTGCTCCGAGCTCCCGAACTGACTCAAATGATTCGCGAACCCGCTACGAACTCCCATAGCGAACTCCCGAACTGATTCAAATGATTCGCGATCCCTAAACTGACTCAAATGATTTGCAAACCCGCTTTGAACTCCAGAACTGACTCAAATGATTAGCGAACCCGCTACGAACTCCCGAACTGATTGAAATGATTAGCGAACCCACTTTGAACTCCCGAACTGATTTAAATGATTCGCGAACCCTATACGAATTTTCAAATTGATTCAAATGATCCCCGAAGCCGCTCCGAACTCCCGAATTGATTCAAATGATTTGCGATCCCCAAACTGACTCAATGATTCGCGAACCCGTTCTGAATTCTCGAATTGATTCAAATGATCCGCGGAACAGCTCCGAACTCCGAAACTGATTAAAATTATTTGTGATCCCCAAACTGACTCAAATGATTCGCGAACCCACTCCGAACTCCCGAACTGACTCAAATGATTCGCGAACCCGCTCCGATTTCTCGAACTGATTCAAATAATCCGCGAAGCTGCTCGGAACTCCCGAACTGACTCAAATTATTTGCGATCCTGCTCCGAACTCCCAAACTGGTTCAAATGATTCAACGCTCCATACTCCGAACTAGGAAGAATTAGGAAGAATTAGGAACTAGGAAGAATTAGGAATAGTGGATTGTGAAGGGCGCTCTGAAAAGCGGCAGTGAAGGCAAAGGATTAAACCCTCTATTAAAACAGATGTCCAAATGAACGTACCGGTATGCTAAAAGAAGGTTCTGGGCGCACAGAGAGGTGGTGGTATGCTCAAGAGCTATATTTGGAAGTGGTGGTACTGAGTACAGGTGCGTACCGGCCCACTTAAAGCACTGGTTATAATAATGATAATACAAATCATTATACATTTATAAATTATAATTAAAATGTTGACATGTACCATGTTTTTTGGGCATTTACCATAGAAATACCCCAAACTCTGCAAAGGATCCACAGAAAATCTGAGGAACAAATTATAAATTATTATAATAAATGTCTGAATAAAGTAAAATTATAGACTATATGGTATTAATATAAAAATTATATATATATATATATATATATATATATATATATATATATATATATATATATATATATATATATATATATATATATATATATATATATATAATATGAATTACTTCATATTAATTAATATTAACTGTTATATATTATAATTTACAATGCATAGATATTCTAATAATTATTTTTTTTACTACAGTAATATGATTTCTTGAAACCTGATGATAAAGCCATTTTTTTTACCATGGTATTTTGTATATGTATTTTGTATATGTACCATGGTAATACTATAGTATTTTAATGTTATTTGGATATGATCCATGATTATGACATGTTTTTCTGGACATTTATTTTTTTTACCATGGTAATACCATAGTACATTTGCATATGTACTACTGTAGTAATACCATATTATGGTATTTTAATGTTATTTTGATATGTGCCACGAAAATATCATGTTTTCTGGTCTTTTTTCATGTACTGTGATGCTGCCATGGTTTTTACCATGGGAATACCATGGTATTCTTTCATGAATCATGAATTGTGAATATGTTTGAAATTCAAAAGTATCATAGTACCATGATTTTACTTTAGGAACCATTACTTTATCACAGCACAACCACAGTACATTACCTGTAAGGCACTGTCTGAAGTAGGTCATATATATTATAGTTTGTGATAACAATAACTGTGGTAACTCTGGTTACCATGTTAAATTAACAATGTGTTTAAGAACGTGTTGTACTGTGCTGTGTGTTTCAGGTGGCACTATGTCTGTGCAGGGTCAGGATATTTCTGAATATCACCTGAGCGGTGAGCAGTCATCATTCATATGCCTCTTGTTTTCATATGAGTTCCTCTAAGTGAGTTTCTGATTGTGTGTGTGTGTGTGTGTGTGTGTGTGTGTGTGTGTCAGTGGTGCTGAACCCGCCTGGCTGGGAGGTGTGTTTGTTTGTGTTCGGCTTCCTGGTTCTGTTTGCTGTGGTTATAGTGAATCTGTGGAAATTATATAAATCCGGCTCCTTCCCGACTCCATCTCCGTACCCAAACTTCCACTACCGCTACCTGCAGGAGAAATATGGCTCCTCCCACTCTGAGGTCAGACAGAAGGTAATCAAACCACTTTTCTGTAATCAAGCACTGGTTTTCCACATGGGTTTTCCATCTTAATAGTAAAAATTATATATATATATATATATATATATATATATATATATATATATTATAATGCATATATTGACAGAGTTTTCTAAAACAAATTTATAGTAAATTCATTAAAAAGATAAAAAGTATATATAAAAAATAAATAATATATAATTTATTGAATTTTTATTAATTATTATTTGGAATTTCTATCTATCTATCTATCTATCTATCTATCTATCTATCTATCTATCTATCTATCTATCTATATAGTAATGTCAATATAAAAAAAGTATATATATTAATTTAAATCTTAAATATTAAAAATAAAATTATATGAGTAAACTATATTAAGACTAAACATATTGTATACACACACACATATATATATATACCATTTACAATACATAAGTATTATAATAATTTATAATTTTGTCTAAAACAAAAAAATAAAACGCTGTGTTTATAATATGATACTGACTGGTTTTCATGCAGCGCGTTGCAGCTTCCAACCAGCGGAGGGCGTCCTCTGTGAGCCGAAAGCCGAGTCTCCAGCTGTTGGACACTCCAGATGGGCTTCGGGATCTGGGAACGCTGGAGTTGATGAGTCGAGAGCTGGACCCGAGCGGAGGCACCCTGAACCGCTCCGCGTCCTCTGAATCGCTGTGCTCTATCTCTTCTATCGCTCAAACCTTCGGGCACGAGTTCACGGTGGGACAGCTGGAGGTCACGCTGGAGGTGGACACTCGGGCTTCACTTCTGCTCGTCTCACTGCACCAGGGTAAAGACCTCCTGGAGAAGGAGGAGGAGAACTTCCTGGGCTGCTACATTACCGTCATGCTGGTCCCTCAGCAGATCAGCCTGGGGGCCACACAGGTATTAAACCATAAGACTCTTGTCTTATCATGAAATACATGGATTTTTCCTGTTAGGTTGATATTAAAGTTTAATAGATTAATTTACAAAAGAAACTGACATATATTGATGTCAAAACCCTCAACACATTAATATTTCAAAGTCTATGAAGTCTTCAGCAACAATATCAGTGTCATTTTATATATGTACAATTACAGTATTTATTAATATTTTGAATTAGCTTTCAATTTAATATTTTTAGTTTCAAGGATCATTTATTGGTAGTTTTAGTATTTTTTTTTATATACGTTTTTCATTTTGATTAGCTTTGTTTTGTTTAATATTACTCAATATTTTTTTTATTAGTGATTTTAATACTTTATTTCAGTTTGTTACCAAGTCAACATTTCACATTTTCAGTGAAGGGCTTAAAGTGTAGGTTTTTCACCTAATAATTATATATATATATATATATATATATATATATATATATATATATATATATATATATATATATATATATATATATATATAAATGCTTTATTAAATTTTTTTAATTTATTAAGTTTTAGTTAACAATAACATCAGTATTTTATAAGCAAAGACATCAGCCAATCAGAACTGAGCTCATTTAAATATAGAAGTCTTTAAAATTACAAAAACATCCAATTAAATTTTAAGGATCTTTATGGGGTGTAAATAATCATTAAATACTGAAATCACCATTCAAACATCATTAATGCCATATATACAAGAGAAGTTAATAGACTTCGTATATGATTCGGAGCTGGTCTAAAAAAACTAATGTAGAAACCAGCTACGAAAGTACAAATTGAATCCCATATCATTAGTGATAGTGAAATGTCTCTTTCTCTTTATTATCTTCTGCAGGTCCAGAGAAATGCCTTCACCGTGATGTTTGACGAGCGCTTCTCTGTTCCAATGGATTCAGTAAATCTGGAGGAGAACAGTCTGCGGTTCTCCACTTTTGGTGTGGATTCAGATGAACGGAGCATCAGTGCTGGAGTGGCAGAGCTCAAGCTGTCAGATCTGGACTTGGCATTCAGGCCGTTTAATGCCTGGCTCTACCTGCAGGACATCAACAAGGTCAATTATCTTATACAGTGTCCTCACTTTATATAGTAACAGAAAGTTCAAAAAGTGGTGAATAATTTTTTTCAGAGGGGTCAGGTGATAGAAGCTGTTCAAAAATTGATCTTTTTTTTTTTTTCTCTTCAGGCTGTGGACGCTGTCGGAGAGATCCTGTTGTCTCTCAGTTATTTGCCGACTGCAGAACGTCTCACTATAGTCATCGCCAAAGCAAAGAACCTGGTCTGGACTAATGGAAAGACTACAGCAGGTGTGAAGCTGAGCTAGATTCTAGTGAAACAATATTTTATCAATTAGAGTTAGTATAAGCGCTGGAGCAACAACTTGCTGATTGAAATGTTGTTCTAGAAATAGAATCCAGGAACATCTGCTACTTTGCTAATATTTGAACTGAATTCTGTCTGTTTCCATGTGAACAGATCCGTTTGTGAAGGTGTACCTTCTCCAGGACGCCAGGAAGATCAGCAAAAAGAAGACATCCATAAAAAGAGATGATACTAATCCAATCTTCAATGAGGCTATGATCTTCTCAGTGCCAGCCATCGTCCTGCAGGTCTTATTCTGTCTGACTCTGTCTGTCTGTCTGACTGTCTGTCTGTCTGTCTGTCTGTGTCTGACTGTCTGTCTGTGTCTAACTGTCTGACTGTCTGTCTGTCTGTCTGTCTGTCTGTCTTTGTATGACTGTCTGTCTGTGTGTCTGTCTGTCTGTCTTTGTATGACTGTCTGTCTGTCTGTGTCTGACTGTCTGCCTGTGTATGTCTGAATGTCTGTCTGTCTGTCTGTCTGTCTGTGTCTGTCTTTCTGACTGTCTGTCTGTCTGTGTGTGTGTGTGTGTGTGTGTGTGTGTCTGTCTGTCTGTCTGTCTGTCTGTATCTGTCTGTCTGTCTGTGTATGACTGTCTGCCTGTGTCTGTCTGTCTGAATATCTGTCTGTCTGACTGTCTATCTGTCTGTGTCTGACTGTCTGACTGTCTGTCTGTCTGTCTGTCTGTCTGACTGTCTGACTGTCTGTCTGACTGTCTGTCTGTGTCTAACTGTCTGACTGTCTGTCTGTCTGTCTGTCTGACTGTCTGTGTCTGACTGTCTGTCTGTGTCTAACTGTCTGACTGTCTGTCTGTCTGTGTGTATGTTTGTCTGTCTGTCTGTCTGTATCTGTCTGTCTGTGTATGACTGTCTGCCTGTGTCTGTCTGTCTGTCTGTCTGTCTTTCTGTCTGTGTCTGACTGTCTGTCTGTTTGTCTGTCTGTCTGTGTCTGTTTGTCTGTGTCTGTCTGACTGGGTCTGTGTATGTCTGTCTGTCTGTCTTACTGTTTCTGTTTGTCTGTCTGTTTGTGTCTGTCTGTCGGTGTGTGTGTGTCTGTCTGTCTGTCTGACTCTGTCTTTCTGTATGACTGTGTCTGTCTGTATGACATTATATACATTTAGTGTTCTATGTCTATCATCAGCGTTTGTAAGGTTTGTTGGTGTTTATCAGGATCTCTCTCTGAGAGTGACGGTCGCTGAGAGCACAGAGGATGGCCGTGGTGAAAACCTGGGTCATGTGATCATCGGACCAGAGGCCAGTGGAATGGGAATAACTCATTGGAACCAGATGCTGGCGACCCTGCGGAAACCGGTTTCAATGTGGCACCCGCTCCGGAGGACCTAAGTCCTTGAGTCCTGACCCCTGTCCTCTGAATCCTGTCTGCATGGTGCCTACTGTCTGACTGTCCTAACAGTAAAGACATTGCATATGAAGAGAAAGTCTTTGTGTTTCAGCTGTCTCGAGGATGGTTGGAACTGTAATGAGAGAAAGAGAAAGAGAAATCAGCGGCTCAGGATGTCTCATCTGTAAGGGTCTTTGAAATCCAGGTTTTCTTATCCAGGTTAACTTCATTTCTACATATGATAACAGGGTGGCTGATTGTGTGCTGCAGCCTTTGGGTGGATCGTAAAATGTAACAGAAATTGTAGCCACATTCTGTTGTACTAAGCAGAAAAAAAGAAAAAAATTATTTATTTGGCCATAAATATTTTTTAATATTATGATTTTGAATAATCTTATTTTTCTCTGCTTAAACACATTAAAATAACAAATATACAGCATAAAAACAAATGGACTTCCAGTCTATTTTCTCAGGCAAGTGCAATGAAACTTATTAGCCTAATAGTGGCACCATTGAGCCACATAACCTATCTTAAACTCAGCATTGAGGTGTTTTACTTTTGATTTATTTTTGCCAATAGAGTTGTTCCGTTTTTTTAAAGATATTTAAGTAAATTTAATCAAAGTACCAATTTATTTATGTTTTTATTTATTTATTTTGGCTAATGCTTTTTACCAGTAGGGGGCGTGCAAGTACTTTCTAAAATCTGTTTTGGGGAAGTTGCAAAAAAAAACAGTAGTCTTTTAATATTTACCTCTTATGTTTTGTATAGCAATGTGATAACTGGTTGCTCTGAACAGTAACTATTAACATTCGATATTATTTTATTTTATTATTAAATAATTCACTTAATCGATCCTAAAATCCAAACTTAAACAGATTCATTTTACATGGCCAATTTGTCAAATTCAGATTGCAGTTCAGTGTGGCTGGAAGATTTATTTATTTTTATTTTTTTGCCAGGGGATAAATTTACATTTCTTTGGATTTGTAACATGCATATTAGAGTACAATGTATTTTCCATTTCACAAGAGAGCCACTCATTTCTGCTATTCTCACACTTGGTTAGCATGTCAAAATATAAGAAAGTGCTTTTTGATCAATAGTATATTTGTTGTTGATACTTAAATATTGTTGTTAAATTAGCCTTAGTACATTAAAATCATATATGTAGCGCAAGTAACTTCAAAATAGTAACTGTTACTGGATTACTGGAAAATAAAGAGTAATCCCTTACTTTATTTCATCACAGAAACATGTACTTTGTAGTTTTGTACTTTGTAATGCATAACCCCAACATTGCATAAAATACATGCATTCATATCAAACTGGACTATGTATGAACCAATATACATTTCCTTTCACAGTTTTCTTTGGCACGAAAGAAAATGTACAAATGTTTTAACTGCCGCAATAATTACATCTTTTGATGATAGAATGTAGAAACTTCATACCAAAATCAGTGAATCACATCCTAAACACATAAAATGTTTTGTAGAATGAACATCAGATTTGAGCTTCTTGCAATGAAGTCTTTTGTTTTGATGAAGTGCTGCAAACGCTGCGATTTCATTTTTACTACTAACAATACTTTAAGCTTGTTATTTAACTTCATTCTGTGCCAAACTCACCCTAATAAGAAGCAATATTCTCATTTGCAGTGTACATCTAATGTTGGTGAACTTTAAAACATTTAAAGAATGATAAAACATAATTTTAAAATGCATGCACATGTAATGTAGGACATAGTGCAATCAAATGAATTGTTTAAATAAAAATGCTTTATGTGGTTTGTTTCATATGAAGTCATTTGTTGTTTTCTTGTGTGAGATGTGAAAGTAAATTTGTATTGTATTATGTGCATAATATTAGTCGCAAGTACAAAAATAAGCCCAGCGAGTTTGCATGTTATTTAATGTTACAGTAATCGTATACCAAACAAATCTCTCGATGAGGAAACGATGACAAAACCAACGATTTTGATGGGTCCAACATGATAATCGATGAGAAAAGTATCAGGTATCACGATGGTTCATATGAAGTTTTTTTTTGCGTGTGTGTGAAATGTGAGAGAATGTAGGCCTGAATTTCTATTCTATCATGTAAAATAATAATAATTTATAATATATGCAAATAAGCAGTTTCTTAAATGTTACTGCAATAATAAAAAAAGCCTCAAATAAGATAACGATTACAAACAGGTCCACCATGTTCATCTTTGAAAAAAACAAACTAACAGGAATCACTGCAAAACATCCTGTTTGATCAATAAAAGACAACTTTTTGGCCACATATCCCCTCCCATGTAGGCGATGGGTTTCTTTTATATCATTTATTTTATCTAGGGATGGCAGTAGGTTGTGAATGTTCTGGCCAATAGATATCAGTTGGGT
This sequence comes from Carassius gibelio, assembly GCF_023724105.1. Lineage (NCBI taxonomy): Eukaryota > Metazoa > Chordata > Actinopteri > Cypriniformes > Cyprinidae > Carassius > Carassius gibelio. The sequence goes on from NC_068420.1 coordinate 6,843,132, forward strand.
GGTGATCACGTAGGAGTTCAGGTTCAAGTGCAAAGAGCAGACCGTTCTCACACTTAATAAATAACAAGCCTTGTTTAGACAGAGCTCGAGCTGAGTGGTTTGGATCCACAGAAGTTGTGTTTCGCGTTTGTTTGTTATTGAAGAGCTGAATCATGGCAGACAGAGATAAAGCGACGGATCAGATGAAACTGTGGAAGGAGGGTCGTGGCTCTCAGGTCTGCTGCAGAATTTATATAATGGATATTATGTTCTGTTAAATATAAGTTCGGTTTGTGTGCTTTAAATAGGTTTATACCGTATATTTTAATGGGTGATTCCGCAGCGAGAAATTGTGCCAAAGGTCGCAGGGCTGTAATGCACCAACACTTAATTATGTATTTGCTTATAACGAAGTGTTTTAATGTGCAAAACGTCTCTAAATAACATGGGTTGCTTTAAAATGTGTCTTTATTCTGAAACTCACATCTGAAGGAAGATTTGTTATGCTTGCAGTGACAGAAGACCGCATATTCGCACTACAAGTAACGCTAAACATGGTGTTTTCAAAGCATTTTATCATATATTTATGATATTTATTCTAAATTCGCTTTATATTGTCGAATATATTTATTTGATTGCATAAAACTGTAGTCAAGTGCTGGTTTTCCACTAAAACTGCATCCACTACGGTCCTATATTTTTGAGCTCGGATGGTTGTTTTGAATTTGTAATGGGTTGCAAGTTCAAATGCACAAAACCAGATGCTTTATTACATATTTTCACGTGAAACGTATTTATAGTTGAAGTGGGTAAACGACATAAACGACGGAAGACGGTCAAGTCCCCGCCCCTTCCCACTCCTCTCTAACATGATTGGTCAATACCATGACGGACACCTCGCTCAGCGAATCACATTCTTAAAATCCTTTCAATGTTATGGAACACGTTCAAGGGAGAGAAGCGATGTAGGCCCCTCTCCCTTTATTTATTTAACGAGGACACGACATATAACCTCAATTACTTCTTCTGCAGTTAAACATTAACCAGTTAAGTAGATAAATAACTATTATAGTTATTTAATCTCCGTTTTCAGCCCAAATGCCTATAGATTAATATTTGTTTTGCCTGTATAGTTATATAAAATTTGTTTCGTTCAGTGCCACACTGTCAAATTAGTTTAATAACAAATAATCATAATGCATTATAATGTATTCAGACAATATAAAATAAAGTCAATATTTTAGAATTTTATAATATTACTAATATTGTGATATTATTTGAAAGGACTGACTGTTGAATAATCTTTTAAAAATACATATTATTTTCTGTTTAATATTTAAAATGATTTGGTTTGTTTAGATGTTTTTTAATAGAGATTTTCTGTTGCTATTCTGTCTCATTTTGTTTTATTTTCCCAGCGGCCAGATGTCCTGACCACAGGAGCAGGTGTCCCGGTAGGGGACAAGTTAAACTTGATGACGGCAGGCCCTCGTGGACCACTGCTGGTCCAGGACGTGGTTTTTACTGATGAAATGGCCCATTTCGACCGAGAACGGATACCAGAGAGAGTCGTGCATGCTAAAGGAGGAGGTAACATGTTTAGTTTATGAAAATCTCTTATGCTTACTGCATTTATTTGTGACCCTGGAGCCAAAATAAGTTCCAGATATATTTGTAGCAGTACCCAACAATACATTGGTTTGGTTAAAATTACAGATTTTTCTTTAATGCCAAAAATCATTAGGATATTAAGTATCCCAAAGATCATTTGCATGAAGATATTGTGTACATTTGCTATCGTAAATATATAAAAGCTTAATTTTTGATTAGAAATATGCATAGCTAAGTCTTCATTTGGACCGCTTTAAAGACAGTTTTCTCAATATTTAGATTTTTTTTTTTTCATATGATGCAAAAATCTCAATTTCAGAAGAATTGACCCTTATGACTGGAATTTGTAATTATAAATGTTTGCTGTCACTTGATTAGTTGAGTCCGTCCTTGCTGAATAAACTTAACCATGACAGTGCTGTGATTAGATTGGACAGACAGTCTTGATGCACATGAGACCTCTGTTCTGATTAGATAGAAAAGTTTGGGCTTGTCCTAGAAGAAAAGAATGGACTTCAAGCTAAATCTTCTCTCCGTCTCTTCACAGGAGCGTTTGGCTACTTCGAAGTGACCCATGACATAACACGCTATTGCAAAGCCAAAGTGTTCGAGCATGTAGGGAAGACGACACCCATCGCCATTCGCTTTTCCACTGTGGGTACGTTTCTGTGTGGATGTAATTATAATGTTTCCAGTGGAGTCTGGACTCTGTATGCATTGATTGATTGTTTTGTTGGGATTAGAAATGCTTTCGTAACAGAATTCACGGCACTTCGGTCTCTGAAACGAAGCCAGATGGTTTTGTAAGAGGGTAAAGAGCACATGCAGAAACAAATGTGACAGGAACATCCTCTCATCCGCTCACTTACCTACAGAAAGTCTAAAGCACCATGATAAATGTGTATTTGCTTGTTTACAGCTGGTGAGTCTGGGTCAGCAGACACCGTCCGAGATCCTCGAGGTTTTGCAGTGAAGTTTTACACCGATGAGGGCAACTGGGATCTTACAGGAAACAACACCCCCATCTTCTTTATCAGGGATGCGCTTCTGGTGAGAACCACGGTCCACACAGTCCATCAGGAGCCTTGTACCAGTATTAACAGTATGTGTGTGTGTTAATTGTGTGTTGTAGTTTCCGTCCTTCATCCACTCTCAGAAGCGTAATCCGCAGACTCACCTGAAGGATCCGGATATGGTTTGGGACTTCTGGAGTTTGCGTCCTGAATCGTTGCACCAGGTACAGCAGTAGTCACATTTGCATTTTTACATTCCTGTAAAATCTCACTCATGCCGATTTGTGTGTGTGTAGGTGTCTTTTCTGTTTAGCGATCGGGGTATTCCTGATGGCTTCCGTCATATGAACGGATACGGATCGCACACCTTCAAACTGGTCAACGCTCAGGGACAGTCGGTGTACTGCAAGTTCCACTATAAGGTACTTACTGTTTGTTTGTGTGTTTACAAAATCTGCAGCTCAAAGTGAAAAGGCACAGCTGATCAGAACAGATTTTATGTTTTATTAGAGCGATATGGCCAAAAATACATCTTGAGAATGAATGTAAACATAAATTGTTTGTTTGCATGAAGTCAGGGCTATTTTATATATATATATATATATATATATATATATATATATATATATATATATATAATATTATTATTATTATTTCACATTCTTTTCACAAATTTTGTTTAATTTTCTTTTTTCTTTTTTTCTGAATTCAGTGTTTTAGGATTTAATACACATTTAGCATCAAAAGTAATCTAATGAAATAAAACAATTCATTTAAGAGGTAATCAAGTTAATATATGACAATACATTTTAAAAATAATATAAAAATGAAATAGTGAATAATATATAGTGAATAATGAAATAGTTTTAATATATATATTTTTTAAAAAAATTCTAATTAATTATTAGATTTAATTAATTGTATTAATGCTTGTTCTTGTCTGTCAGACTGATCAGGGCATCAAGAATTTGCCAGTTGAAGAGGCCGATCGTCTGGCGTCCACCGACCCGGATTACTCCATCAGAGACCTTTACAATGCCATCTCCAATGGCAACTTCCCATCCTGGACTTTCTACATCCAAGTCATGACCTTTGAGCAGGCGGAGAACTGGCAGTGGAATCCGTTTGATTTGACTAAGGTTTCCGTATCCCAGAATGCACCTCAAGACACTACGCTAATGGTTCTCAACCTCTTCGACTTAAAGGCACCCTTTATCCAAAACAATATTTAAAGGCCCTCCTATTTAGGCTGATTTGTACCTCTGGTACACACAAAAATAAATTAATACAATGGCAAAAACACTCAAAATAGCTAAAAACATTTTTTTTTAAATGAATAGAAAATTTTATATAAAACCAATTATATGTAATGTATATTATATGTGATTATACTGTATGTATGTGGGCCCTGGCCTCCTGGTTGAGAACCAGTTCACTACACTAATGCCTGGAATTGGTCACTACATAATTCCCATACTTCCATTTGCATTCTTTCATAGTTTTGATGAAGTAGTCCTAATAAAGATTGAGTATCTAGGTGTGTCCATCCCGATGACTGGCTCTGTGTCTCTCAGGTGTGGCCCCATAAAGACTTTCCTCTGATTCCTGTGGGACGCCTCGTGTTGAACCGAAACCCTGTCAACTATTTCGCTGAGGTCGAGCAGCTGGCGTTCGATCCCAGTAACATGCCGCCTGGCATTGAGCCCAGCCCGGACAAGATGTTGCAGGTATGTGTGTACTACTGTGTCTCAAACCTTAAGCAACCTACCCAGACACACTTCACAAGTTCGTCTGCACAGGCTTATAATGTACAAAAGGATGCTTCTTCAGTCTTTTGTCTTCGAGCAAAGCACTTAAGCTCTGCCTACTTGTAATAAGTGTCCTGTAAATCACTTTGCATTAAAGCGTCAGTGACTAATAACTAATTGCAAGAATGACTAAATGCTGTAATTACTCAATTCTGTCACCACAGGGGCGTCTTTTCTCCTATCCAGACACACATAGGCATCGGCTGGGAGCGAATTACCTCCAGCTGCCTGTCAACTGCCCCTACCGCACCCACGTGGCAAACTACCAGAGAGACGGACCCATGTGCATGTTTGACAACCAGGGTGAGAGGCACACGCTCCAAACACTGTAGAGAAAGACTCAATGGCGCATATTGGGTTTGGTTTTGAGTAAGAAATCCTATTAGGGCTAGATTTACTAACAGCTTGCACCAGCGCAAACCATCTTTTGCCATTAAAAGTTTATAGAAATTGGTGCTGGAAAGGCGTGGACAGAGTTTATTTTTCACCTGACCTTATTGAATATGCATTTGTAGGAGTTTCTTTTTCAGATTTATGGGAGTAGGGTATTAAAATGAATCACGCAATTCAATTTACTAACGTTTACCAATTACTGGAATTTGCGCCTTTATTTAAAGCCCCAAAAAAGTCTTAAAACAGGTGTTAATTTACGCTGCTCTTTGCAGATTGCACTGGTCATTATTGAAATTATCTTGCTGCGTCTGTGTTCTTTAATGTGCGTATTGTCAGTAAATCACATGCAGAATTTTTTTCTCCTATCTGCGCTTTTATGGAATTGCGCTCTAACGCTAATTTGCCCTGTTTAGTAAATCGAACCCTTAGTCTCTAAAAAACGATTCCGATTAACAATGCAACATCTGTCTGGAATGCCTGATCAGGATATGTGACCCAAACGCTTGCAATTCATTGGTCTTTGAATTATTGGTTTGTCAAAAACAATAGCAGTTCCTCTCCTGTCCTGCAGGGGGAGCTCCTAACTACTTCCCCAACAGCTTCAGTGCTCCTGATACCCAGCCGCGCTTCATCGAGTCCAGGTGTAAAGTGTCTCCTGATGTGGCCCGATACAACAGCGCAGACGATGACAATGTCACCCAGGTGTGTTGGCGAGTTTGTCTGCATCTTTGTACGAATAATCACTATTATGGTGAGTTATATAACCGTAGACTGTACAAAAAGATTGACAAGGCGTCTCCACTTCCTTCCACTTTAGAAAAGTGAAGCCAAACTCCTACAGACCCAATCAACTATAAAAACAATGTTTTTATAACATCAAAGTATAATTAATAGCTTTTGGAAAGTTGTATTTTATTTTGAGTACAATTGTTTACATGGAGAGGGTGGAGTTTATGGCCTGTATTGCAGCCGGCCACCAGGGGGCGATCAGAGAGCCTGTAGCTTCACTTTTCAGGATGTGTGAGGCACACCAGGTTGTAACATTTCCCGTTGTGATGTGTTTCACAGGTGCGCACTTTCTTCACTGAGGTGTTGAACGAAGCTGAGCGAGAGCGTCTGTGTCAGAACATGGCCGGCCATATGAAAGGAGCTCAGCTGTTTATTCAGAAGCGCGCGGTATGATCTTTTAATTTTTTTATTTGTTTTGGTCCTATGAGTTTCTTAGTCATGCAAACTAATCAAACTTCTCTTTAGCAGTTAGGGATTATGTGAACATTCCTGGGGGGGAAATGCTTGATTTCAGATGATTCAGAATTTTGTGATTTCTTTTTAATTTTTTTTAATTTTTTATAAATATTTTTTGCAGGTGCAAAACCTTATGGCTGTTCACCCCGATTATGGCACTCGTGTTCAAACTCTCCTGGATAAATACAACTCGGAAGGGAAAAAGGTTGAATACATTCTCATCAGTCTTGCACACATTCTTGTACAGTGAATTTCACTTAGATATTGCTAGTAAATTGTACAGTTAATTACAAAAAATGGCAAGAACAATAAATAGTCAAAGACTAAATAGGATTTTCTTGGAAAATGTACTAACATTAGCTATGATTCATAGATTAGATTTTTAAATTCTTCAGAATTGGAAGATTAAAAAGTCAAAATGAGCTTCTTTTATTCTGTGGTGGAAATAAGTGTTATTTTCTGTCTTCTTTGTCTCTCCAGAACACTGTTCATGTTTATACTCGTGGTGGAGCGTCCGCTGTGGCTGCAGCTTCTAAGATGTGATTCAAAGTGCTGCCTCTCTGCACACACATATAAACATATTCATTCTCTTATAGAGTGTGATATAGAGTCATTTTGCTTCATTCATTCCTTGTGTGCTGTAGAAATATGGACATCATATCTAATATGGTCAATTCACAACACAAGTGGTATTAGCAAATGCAGCGCTGATTCCTAAATCATGATTAATGCCTTCAAACCAGATGGATGCTTTTGATGCATATACGTAAGCTTGAGTTTATCCAAACTAAATCAGTCTGATATTTCTGCATTTTGGTCGTGTGCAAAATGTAGAATAGCCAAAAATAATCTGAGAATGGATACAAATGTGGCTACTGATGCCGTTTAATATTAAATAAGAGAAATTTAATATTTCTGTCCCTTTTGCCTTTAACTGAATATAATTCAGTTCTGATAATACGAATGTAACACCTTTTGTCATTTTGTAATTAATAAATATGAATATTTGAGCTCTATGACCGAGTTGTGGATTTATTTGATAAATCCTGGTTGCTCTATTTTATTTATCTCTTTCTTTAAAAATAAAATGTGAGCACGAGATTTAAAAGCTACAATGGAGGTAAATTAGTAAACTATACATTTTAGGTTGTTACTTCCACAAGAGACAAGCAGCATGGCTTCTAAAGACTCAAAATATTGCATACTGTTAAAAGAAAGAAAACTTTAGTGACTAACTCCTTTAGTTGTTGTTTTTTTCTTAAGTGCTAATACAGTAGGGGGCGCCATTTCCTTACACAAGAACCCCAGATCCTAATATTTTATAACGACAAATTGTTTTTTTTTTTTTTTTTTTTTTTTTTAATGTACAGCTGTACCACACATGCATCCTGAACATTTGAGCTTTGGTGCTCCGATGAGGATACAGGTTTGAGTACAGCTTGCATCCCATCCACATTTCCACCCTCTAAAAACTCCCCTCTGTGTTTTTATTTCTAAAGAAAAGGGTTAATAGCTCATAAAATTGCCTTAAAAAATATGAATCAGAAATTTGGTAACGTAACATTTTTAACCCAGTATGAAGTTGAACGTTTATTAAAGAATTATGCATTTGCATTTATTTATAATTCTTTAAAAATAGTCAGATAAAATTTTAATTATGCGCTTTTTTTGACAAACCTAGAGATTTTGTTGAAATGGGTCCCTGTATAGAAGCAGCACCCTGCCCTCATCTCTCTAGCAACAACCACATAATGAATGACCACTCTCTCCATCGCTCTCCGTCTCTGACTCCACCCAGCTGCAGTGTTGTATAAGTAGGGTCCTGATCTTTCTCCTCAGTAATTCTCTTCAGATTCTTCCAGGATTTTCGACCCCTGACCTCCGAGGATGGATAACGCCACATACAGCTACGTGAACGACTGCACTCCGCTCACTAACTGTAAATCCGGCCGAAAGGCTGGCGGCTCCACGGTGGTCAACATGGGTCAAGCGGGCAAGAAGCCACCAAACGACTACCTGGTCTGGTCGCTCTGTAACACTCTTTACGTCAACTTCTGCTGCTTGGGATTCATGGCTCTGATCTACTCCATCAAGGTGAGCTCAAACACAAATGTCCTTTGAATATATTTCGTCTTTTTTGTGGCTTTCAAACTTTGAAATATTCCTGTATGTCACATGATGGGCCATCAAGGTTCTAATTTAATCTACTGATGCTTTAAAGAACCTAGAAACACCATCTGATGAACCAACAATACAACATCAAGGACTTTTAGATCTCCAAAAGACCATAAAGCAACTCAAGAACCCTACAGAGATGAGTGCATGCTCTTTAAAATAAAGGCTCCAAGTTAAATGAAAAGATTCCATGAATATTAAAGGTTCTAAATGAAACCATCAATGCAAATAAATTTTAAGAGTGCAGTTAAGGTAAAGAAGGTCCTTTAATGCAAGGAACCACTGAAGAGCCTTGATTTTTGAGGAGTTCTTGTGTTAAAAGACAGCTGTCTGAGACTTGTATATCTGTTTGTTTCCAGGCTCGAGATCAGAAGACCTTGGGCGACATGCGTGCAGCACAGGAATGCTCGGACAAAGCGAAGTGGTACAACATTCTGGCATCGGGCTGGAATCTGTTGATTCCTCTGATGGTGTTGGGTCTGCTGGTCTTGCTCGTGGTTCATCTGGGAAGCTCAGAGGGAACGTTTGATTTCTTCGGTGAAGACGGATTCCAGAGCTTCATGAAGCTCTTCAGCAGGTAGACAGAGCCACTCGAACAATCCCACCACCAAAACCTCCTGCGAACCTTCTGGACTGTTCAACATGATATTTTCTTTGGTTCTGTGATGAATTTATTATTATTTAGATTTTTTGTTTTTTTTCATAATTAAAATCAATGTAGTGTATATGAACTCATATCCACCCTACAATTTTATTTTATTTTAGGAAGTAAACTGGCTCTGCTGTATTTAATAAAATATTTAATTTCCTCAATATGAGTCTCTTTGAAGAGTTTTCTGTCACCAGTAGGATGTTGCCGCGAAATTTCACGAGCAAAAAAGTACATTATTAATAGTTTAGGGTTGTATAAAGCATACCTCGCACACAAGTCACTTTCAAATTAAGAGTTCTGTTAATCAGTGCAACGAATTTGCATGAAAAAACTAGAACAAGAGTGAAAGAAGCTGGTTTAAGCTGTTTTTTTCCCCTCAGCAGGGAAGTTAATTGGGTTGTGAGGAACATGTTAACATGACTTCTGTCTGAGAGCTGCTGCTAGAGACTGAAGGGATGCTGTGGTTTAGTTCTCCTGTGTCTCTGTAATGTTCAGCTGTGCCGCCTGTGCTTCCAGCCGTGGACCCTCCCAGCTCTACTGGTATTTTTATCATTTAAATGACAGAGCTGTTTGCCAGCCTTCACTCCCCTTCTATTTCAGTCGGTATACAGAGTGGACACAGATGTGGAGGGACGTGATTAAAGAGCAGTCAGCACACACACACACACACACTCATGTAGACCTTCTGCTTGTCTATTTCTCATTCATTTGAACTATCAATTAAATCTCAGAGGTCTGTTCAATTGCAAATTTAAGATTAGATCTGTAAAACATGGCTTTGTCGTGTTAAAATCCTTTTAATTAATTAATTGGTGCTTCAAGGACATGTCTGGGTAATATATTGCCAAATCTAAATAAACATAAAAATATAAAATTTATAGCAATTTAGGGAAGTGGTTGCAGAGAAGCTAAGTATAAATAAGCAATAAATAAACAAAATGCATTTAATATTCTATATGTATGCATAATAGTATTGGTAATGCTGAATATAGAGAGAGAGCAATGCTAATGTATTTTAAAGAAAGTCACATGCAAAATAGGTTTGTATATGCAAACTAAATAATAATAAATAAATTATATATATATATATATATATATATATATATATATATATATATATATATATATATATATATATGCATGTATATCACAGAATTGCCTGAACGAAACCCTGATGTTAGGCCCTGATGTTATTGCATGTCTCACTTCAGCTGACCTTGCACCTGCACAAGTTGCTCTTTTGGTTCACATGGCCTTCAACATGTTCTTTTGATAAAAAAAGACACTGAATAATTACTTTGTGATTCAATTAAAATATGTTTAGACTTCGACTAGTTGCCATTTTTCCAGGGAGAGAAAGAGAGGAACACCTGCAATAAGATCTAAAAACTGTACAAAAGTGTAAACTAAGAGTGAGATATTCAGATCTTCTGCAGGAATCTCCGCTTTGTTGTCTCCAACAAAAGTCAAATTTTGGCATCTGGAACTCCACAACTTGAGTGTTTCTAGATGTATTGTAACACAACATGCATGCTAATATGTCCAAATCCAAAAACGAATGATTTGCTGCGGTTAAGTAGTCATTTTGCAGTATATAAGCATTAATTTAGACACTTTTATCTGAGGCTATTTCCAGTGCACTTATTACAGGGACAGTCTCCTGCAACACCCCCAGGTTAGTTGCTTTGCTGCATGGAGGACAGCAGTGATAACCTCTTTAGGGAAGCTAGTGTATTGTTCTCACAAATTTTCTTGGATTGAGTCAGTTTCTGCTGTCTGCTTTTCTTCATTAGAGTTTTAGTAGGATTCTTCTGCATCCAGGAGGAAGCAGGAGGGTTTTTAGCTGCCGTGGCTTGAGCACAACCACATTAGGGAGGATCACACACATAAACACCCACAAACTGAAATTAGCCCTTCAGCAGACGTCTATATGCAGCAGATCTGAGAGAACTGAGGGATAATCTCGCCCTTCCGCATGGTTTGAGGCTCTATAATGATGCTCGTAGTTTCTGGGTGGCTTTCAGCTCCCACCCAGTTTTAATAACACGTAAGACATCAGACTTGGTATATTTGTTATCAGTTAGTACAGATCAAGGACTACTACACCAGCTCCCTGCTACTTAAAGTTTGCAGACAACTAGATAGGTATCTTATATTTTAAAAAATCATATCAGGTAATAACATAGTAATGAAATATTTTATGTTCATTCACATACCTAATAATAAAATATGCATTTTACATCCAAGTCACGAAAAGCTCAGAGCTCTTTATTCTCTAAAAAAGTTAGCCAATCATATTTTTTTTCTTTGACATGAGTCAGAGACCAATACCATATGATATTATAAATACAATGTAAATAGCATGGTACTCAAGGAACCATAGTGTTATAATGTCTCGCAGCATTTTGTAAACCTCAGCAGATGGCGCTATAGCGTAATTTACGGCACATCTCCTCACATTCAACAAATCACCGCTGTTTTTGTGAAAACTTATTACAAATCTATTTTTTTAATTACCTGTTTAAAAATAACTGTTATATAATATATTATCTAATTAATCCCGGATAAGTTGTACTTTTTTAGCCCACGGTTTGCCAACAAAACATGGGAACGAATAAAAGGGTTATTGTAGTTTGGTTAACTGTTTAAATGAAACTTAAACATTTCTCATTTTTGAATAGTTTAACTTGAACTGCTATAATAAATAAATCGAAATAAACTAAAGCGAATAAATAAAAATTAATCACCACCACATATAAAAAATATATGATTAAAACATTATTTTTAAAACTTAATATTAATATTATTAAAACTTTAAAATGAGAACAGAAACTATAATAATCACATCTAATTCAAAACGTTAACATAAGCTATATTAGCAAACACTAAAATAAAAATGTCAAGAAACACTCATTAATTACACAGACAGGAGTTTTCCCAAGCAAGAGTCATTCATCAGCTGCTGAGTTACATGACTGCTGCTTGATAACGTGTCAACACTCTGACGTCACAGATCGGCATGTGCTTGAGTGATACCTAGACGCCTAATTGGCCGCTCGACCGCACGTCAACGTCGCCGCCATATTGGAGCGGGCAACTCTCATAACTCTCACATCAGGAATGAAGAAAACATACCAGACTCATCGACAGATTAGACACCTACAAACCGTCACACGATAATAAAAACTGATTTTGGGGTGTTATCTTTCACGGGTAAGACTCAGCTGTTCTTTCTCGATGTTTTTTGTAATTTTTAACATTATGTTGACAGCCAGTGTCAGACTATTAATAAATAACTAGCGATATCGCTGACGTAGTTAGCAGTGAAAGGTGAGACTTCATAAGAATTCAAAGTTTAAATTAATTCTTATTACGTTTTAACTTATATTGCCGTTTATATAATAAACTAAATGGTGTTATGAGCACAATATACAGAGTGAGCCCTTTGACTGTCTAGATTAATGATGGAGCTAAATCTTCTCTCTTTAATTTCACTACCGTTACTTATTTACAAAGATGAAGTGGTATCACTTTAGAATACTAGTCCTTTAGTTAATGTTGGTTAATTCATTAAAGAACATGAACAAACAATGAACAATACATTTATTACTGTATTTATTCATATTTGTTCATGTTAATGAAAATACAGTTTTTCATTGTTAGCACAACTTTTGATTTAAATAATGCATTAGTAAATGTTGAAATGAACATCAAATAAGATTAATAACTGAGGTAGAAGGATTGTTCTTGCTTAGATCATTTTTACTAAAGTAGTTTACTAATATTAACTAATGGACCGTTATTCAAAAGTGTTACCGATTAAGTTCATCATCACTTGATTATAAGGACTTCATTGCTTTTCATAAAACTGTGAACTTATTCTATGTATTCTTTTTTCTTCCCTTTTAGCCATTTGCAAACAGGACAAGGACAGCCTTAAGGAAAGCTCAGGAAACCTGTTCTCAGAGACGAGACTATACCTCCCTAGACTAGTGTTGTGTTTGTACTAGTGCTGTCAAAATTAGCGCGTTAACGCATTCGATTAATTTGAAATATTTAACGCGTTAAAAAAAAATAACGCAATTAACGCGGTTGCAGTTTTTTTTATTTCCAGTTGTGGCCTATGTGTGTTCAACGTGCAAAGAAATATGGATAAGACCAAGGAAGGACTTTTAGACGGAAAGTTTCAGTATAAAACTCTGCCGGATTACTCTTCAGTCTGCCACAAGAAACATTACTCTTCATTTAGTCTGCCACAAGAAACAGCAACATTAAAATCATGAACTCAAATATCATTGTTTAAAAAAAAAACAAAAAAACAATGACTGTAACAGTGCGTGAATCAGACCTTTCTGTTACGCTAACGTTAATAAGCTTAAGCGAAAATAACGAAATAATTGTGTAGCGGAGTATTTTTTGTACACAGTGCCGCGAACTGTCAATCACTCCTGTACGCGTGCATCACTGTCCTCCTCAGCTGCAGCAACTTGCGCTCTCTCTCTTCATCAAGCTTTACAACAAAAAGGGTACAAAAAGATCATATTGTCTTTGTGCATAGGCTATAGATTAATTAGATAAATGAATATCTAAATGTGTGCCTTTCCGTCTACGGTATTTTTTTAGAACTTAGAAAAAAGATGCTGCAGCCAATGAGCAGCCAGCGGGGGCTGCAGGACGACTCAACCTCCGCAGACAGTTTGTAATGTTTATCAGACAATAAATACTCAAGATTTTGCTTTAGTATAACTCACAACGAGTTTCACACACCTTCTCCGGCCACGTTGAGTTGTTGACACTTAACAGTGGGAAAAGCGACACATGCGCTATTCACTTGTATAACTTAAGGGTGAATGGGTAATGTAGTTTCTGCTCTGGGTCGGATGAATTAGGAAGCTTGCATTGTGAAGGGCGCTCTGAAAACCAGCAGTGCAGGTAAAAGATTAAAACCTCTATTAAAACAGATGTCCAAATGAGCGTACCGGTACGCTACAAGCACGTTCTGGGCGCACGGAGAGGTGGCGGTACGCTCAAGAGCTATATTTGGAAGTGGCGGTACTGAGTACTGGTGCGTACAGGCCCACTTAAAGCACTGGCAATGACTATACTTTGGAATTTTTTTGCAGTCCACTTAGAATTCAACATGGAAATCATTTTTGTTTTTTATTGGCATTGATTGTTTTGAAATTCAAATGATACTTACATGCCTGTGTTTTTATTTCTGTAATAAATATGGCTTTCAAGCCAACAGTTAATTTGGAGGATATTGATGGTTTATTGCAGGTATGTTGTAGGTACATGAGAAAATCTGTGTTACAAGTTAAACAAAAATTCCAATAAACAATCATATTTTGAATTTAAATAGTTTCTTTGTCTTGAGTTTACATTAATTATTTACATTTTACATTTACATATCCAAAAAGTTTCAGTCTTTTAATTGCGATTAATCGCGATTAATCGCGATTAATTTTAAAAAATTGTGCGATTAATTAGTTAATTTTTTTTAATCGATTGACAGCACTAGTTTGTACTAAACCCAGAGCAGCCCTGAATGAATCGACAGAATGACCCAGCTCATATTCTAAAGCGATTAATTGTTTGAAAGCATTAATTTATACCAGAAAACAAGACAGAAATACTAAGGAAGAAAATCTCTGCATTAATCACTTAATCGTTTGATTCTGATTAATTCAGACATTTCTAATAGCTCGCTCCGAAGCTCTGATCAAATGATTCGCGAAACGCGCATTCAAATGAATCGCGAGGTTAGTGAGGTAGAGCTGAAGATCTTTGCCCGAACCCGACGGTTGGGTTCGGGCTTAATTTCTATCATCTTACGCGGGCTCAGGCCGGGCTCGGGCCGGGCTCGGGCTTGCGCTCCAGTTTGCGAGGTAAACGAGCGGTCATGTGATGTGTTTCGATTAGCGCGAGAAAGATGCGAAAATGAATGCTGAGCAGGTTTAACGGAGGCTTGCCTCTGGTGATTACGTTTTGGTTGCACCAGCAACTAAAGCAAAGTCTGAGGTGTGGAAAAGTTTTGACCATGCTTATAATGAGAATAAAGAGTGAATAATGACGCACCATCAGTGAGCGCAGGAGCGCGCTGAAGACATATACAGTGGATTCATTCATTTTCCTCCACAAAAACATGTAGACCTAGCCTAATCTCTGTGAGTAAAGGTTTTTCAAATGATGTTTTTCAAAACTAAATATTCATTGAGTCTTAAATGCATAATGTTGACAGAGTATTTACGCTAATGTTGGCATTATTATTTTATTAAATAAAGCAAATCCGGCGGAGCCTTTATCTTAATTTCGTTATTGCCAAATACCCATCTTAATTTAAAATTTATCTTAATTTTTTTTTTTTTTAAATGACTCGTTTTTATTGGTGCGTTGGTCTATGTATAGGTTAAATGAGCCTATGTCTAGAATGCTGAGATGTTATGATGTGACACAGGACTTATTTTATTTCTTTATTCCAACTTCCAAGTGGTCTAGTCTACGTTAGTTATGAGTAAATTATGTTAAAACATGAATAAATTGCTCATTGTTGACAAAAGGCAAAAGAGCTGTGTGCGTGCGCACATTTGAATAATGTCGGGCTGTAAACGGGTTCGGGCTTTAAAAAAGCTGTCAATCAAAATGTACTTGTCGGGCTCGGGCCGAAACCTGTCGGGCTCGGGTCCTGTCGGGCCTAACTTTTAAGGCCCGATTACAGCTCTGTAGTGAGGCGGTGTTTTTATACTTTTACCATCACCCTTTTATACTGCTCTCTTTCTGGCTTAAGTCACACAGAATTAAAAAAGAAATTTAAAGTTATCAATAAAATCCACAACAATGTAGGAAGTACGAGCAGTTGAACAAACATCTGTTGTACAAGCAGAATTCAAATTATTTTATAATGGTTTGTAGGTTATTTAACTTTGAATTGATGTTCTAAGTAACTGGTATATTATTGCATAAATGTGATAGTAACTTTCCAAATTAATGAGTTGTTTTTATTAAAGTGTTATATGTTTAACAAAAAATAATACATGTATTGTTGTTTGCTTTATGTTAATTAAGTGCTCTTGCTGAGGCATGGGAAAAATAAAGGAGCTGGAAAAAACACCTGCTAGTGACATCAGCATCATCTACACATGCTAGTGACATCAGCATCATCTACACACATGCTAGTTACATCATGCTCCTCCTCACCTTCTAGTGGCATCAGCATCATCTACACACCTGCTAGTGACATCAGCATCATCTACACACCTGCTAGTGACATCAGCATCATCTACACACATGCTAGTGACATCGGCATCATCTACTCACTTGCTAGTGACGTCATGCTCCTCCTCACCTGCTAGTGACACCATGCTTCTCTTCAACTGTTAGTAACTTGTCTGCTTTGTGATAAGCAAATTTTGCTATCTTCCAGTAAGTTTAAGCTTTTGTTACCTTCTTAGCCAGGGTTTCAACCAACATTATACATATAATCTTTCACATACTTCTCAGTGTGTTTTTTTTTTTGCTGAATTTAATGCTTAGATTTTAGGGGGGAAATTTAAGTCAGGAATTTTTTATATAAATCTAACTCTCTACTTTTACTTATGGTCTGCTATATCGTTTCAGATTCTGAACACATCAGAAATCACCAACCTCTCCTGACATATCTTTCCAGTTTGGGGTAGGTATGTTGCAACAATATAACATAAATAACTATAAAATATAATTAATTGAAACATGACTTATTGGGGTAACTGTTTTTTCTTGTAATAGAACACTATAGAACTACATTCACTATAGAACAGGAACATCATTTGTTGGTCAATTTTTCATGCCTATTTTCTTCCTAGCAAAAAATTAATGTATATGCCAAAGTAGAATTCAACAACTTGAGCTGTGATCTCTGTGATCAGTTCATCATCTCTCCATACCCTCTCCACATGGAAGTCACCTCTTGTACTTGTCACAAGATCACACCAGGTTAACTAAGCCAGTAACAGTCAGCTGACCGTGGAATGCCATTTGTGTGTTTCTTTCTCAGTTTTGCGTGGTCCCTGATGAACTCAACGTGGGATGCCTTTCCGATTTCTTTCACATCAGGGCACGTAACCTCTACCAGGCCACAGAGATGTTCTTCATTTGGGTCCACCACTTTGCCATCTGCACCAACCAAGATGTGGAGCATCAGGGTGGATGATGAGACCAGATGGAAGAATGTTAACGTCAAAGGTCTCCTCATAGCGGTGAAGAACCACTGGCTCAAGTTTTAATCCTCTACACATCGCTCTCTAGAGACCCCGACAGATGTTTACACATACTGTTTAATGCAAGATATAAATGCGGTTAACCTGCAATTACAAATGCATAATGTTTTGATGTCTTAATCCCAAAATGTTGAATACTGATATTTGCATTAATAAAAGAACGTGCTTTAAGAGGTGAAATTAAAAACACCAATATCTAGACAATCATGAATTGTAACATCACTTCCTTTAATGTTTTTACTATACAGCTGATATGGAATTTGTTTAAATGTTACATTTTTGAAAAAAAAAAAAATGTTAAATGTTTATATGAAATGCTTATACAAAATAAGTCTGTAGTTAACTTTAAAGTATATCTACATTTCTTGCTTTCATACATGGTCATATAAAAATTTGCCGAACTTAAGTGGTAGATTTCTGCCATTTACTGGAAAACATTTAAAATTACAATTTTAACAAAAGCACTATATGAGCATTCTGAGTGATTTTATTACACTAATATACAATCAGACACCCCAATTTCTGTTTTGATAAAGTCATTAAGTGTCATGTCATTTAGATGAATTAGAATTTAATTTAGGGTCCTGAAAGACCCTGAACACTGCACACAGGTTAAGATGACCATTGCTACATAAATAAAATAAAAATTGAAACTCATCCTAATTTGTTTGAATTTTCCCTTACTAAATTATACAGTTACTGATGGACTGTGGGATTACTAACAGGCTATTAACAAAAATTTGTCTCTAAACCTCTTTTCTCTTTATTAAAACTTGATATAGTAGCCTACATGATAGAATCAAATGCTTTGCAAATCCACTCGAAAGACCTGATCTCAAATGATTCGCGAAACGCGATTCGGAGTCCAGATCTGAATCAAATGTTTTGCAAACTCCGAAGCCCCGATCAAATGATTCGTGAAACGCGCTTCGGAATCCCGATCTGAATCAAATGTTTTACGAACTCGCTCCGAAGCCCCGATCAAATTATTCGCGAAACGCGCTTCGGAGTCCCGATCTGAATCAAATGTTTTGCAAACTCCGAAGCCCCGTTCAAATGATTCGCGAAACGCGCTTCGGAGTTTCGAAACTTTCGATCTGAATCAAATGTTTTGCGAACTTGCTCCGAAGCCCCGATCAAATGATTCGTGAAACGCGCTTCGGAGTCCCGATCTGAATCAAATGTTTTGCAAACTTCGAAGCCCCGATTAAATGATTCGCGAAACGCGTTTGGAGTCCCAATCTGAATCAAATGTTTTGCAAACTCCGAAGCCCCGTTCAAATGATTTGCGAAACTGGCTTCAGAGTCTCGAAACTCTCGATCTGTATCAAATGTTTTGTGAACTCGCTCCGAAGCCCCGATCAAATGATTCGCGAAACGCGCTTCGAAGTCCCGATTTGAATCAAATGTTTTGTGCCTTCCAGGTTTGCGTGGAACAGTTGCGGAGACGTTAAATCACGCGTCAAAACGGGATGTTTGTGGTGAAAAGACATGGGAAAAATAGGACTAACAGGACGTGGAGTGACGAATATAATGGACTGCAGTAGGAGTGAACAAGGAGTGAAATACTTGATTCGTTTTCTGACTAAAACAGGACTACTGGCAAGAATATGATGACTAAAGTATATGGGAAATAACTAGAACCAGCAGATGGCAGTAATGCAACGTCAAGGATGCAAGCTGCCGTTAAAACCCAAAGAAGAAGAAGAAGTTGTTTGTGGTGCAGAGCAGTAAATGACGAGATGGTGACTTATATTAAAACATTGGCAACTATAGACATTAATCAAATATAGTATGTTTTATTTGTATTGTTTGATGTGTCAAATGTTATACATTATACATTTAATGTAGCACATGGTAGCAGTTATGCTAACAGTCGAGCAGGTTAGTGAATCATTGTTTTAACAATTTTGCCATCTCCCTTTTATATTGCTCTCTTTCTGGCTTAAGTCACACAAAATTAACAAAGACATTTAAACTCTGTTTCAAAAATTTTTCTCTAAACCTCTTTTCTCTTTATTAAAACTTGATCTAGTAGCCTAAATGATAGAATCAAATGCTTTGCAAATCCGCTCGAAAGACCTGATCTGAATCAAATGTTTTGCGACTCCGAAGCACCGATCAAATGAATCACGAAACGCGCTTCGGAGTCCCGATCTGAATCAAATGTTTTGCAAACTCCGAAGCCCCGTTCAAATGATTCGCGAAACTGGCTTCGGAGTCTCGAAACTCTCGATCTGAATCAAATGTTTTGCCAACTCCGAAGCCCCCATCAAATGATTCGCTAAACGCGCGCTTCAGGGTCCCGATCTGAATCAAATGTTTTGCAAACTCCGAAGCCCCGTTCAAATGATTCGCGAAACGAGCTTCGGAGTCCCGATCTGAATCAAATGTTTTGCCAACTCCGAAGCCCCGTTCAAATGATTCGCGAAACGCGCTTCGGAGTCTCGAAACTCTCGATCTGAATCAAATGTTTTGCCAACTCCGAAGCCCCCATCAAATGATTCGCGAAACGCGCGCTTCGGAGTCCCGATTTGAATTAAATGTTTTGTGTCTTCCAGGTTTGCCTGGAACAGTTGCGGAGACGTTAAATCACGCTCAAAACGGGATGTTTGTGGTGAAAAGACATGGGAAAAATAGGACTAACAGGACGTGGAGTAACGAGTATAATGGACTGCAGTAGGATTGAACAAGGAGTGAAATACTTGATTCGTTTTCTGACTAAAACAGGAATACTGGCAAGAATATGATGACTAAAGTATATGGGAAGTAACTAGAACCAGCAGATGGCAGTAATGCAACGTCAAGGATGCAAGCTGCCGTTAAAACCCAAAGAAGAAGAAGTTTGTGGTGCAAAGCAGTAAATTACGAGATGGTGACTTATATTTAAACATTGGCAACTATAGACATTAATCAAATATAGTATGTTTTATTTGTATTGTTTGATGTGTCAAATGTTATACATTTAATGTAGCACATGGTAGCAGTTATGCTAACTGTCGAGCAGGTTAGTGAAGCATTGTTTTAACAATTCTGCCATCTCCCTTTTATATTGCTCTCTTTCTGGCTTAAGTCACACAAAATTAACAAAGACATTTAAACTCTGTTTCAAAAATTTGTCTCTAAACCTCTTTTCTCTTTATTAAAACTTTATCTAGTAGCCTAAATGATAGAATCAAATGCTTTGCAAATCCGCTCGAAAGACCTGATCTGAATCAAATGTTATGCGACTCCGAAGCACCGATCAAATGATTCGCGAAACGCGCTTCGGAGTCCCGATCTGAATCAAATATGTTTTGCGAACTCGCTCCGAATCCCAGATCTCAAGTTATTTTCCAGTGAAAGCGCTATAGCTTTCATTCGCTTGCCGAAAAATGGCGGAGACCAAAAGTATTCAGATGTGTATAGTGTGCCTTTGTTCTAATAAATAATGAAAAAAAACTATTTATAATTTCATATAGTTTTCCCTCCGACGAAAATAATAAAAAAAGCGTTGAAATTTGGCTATATGGTGAGAGGAGGAGGCTACAATTACTGTGAGGAAAGGTACTCTAGTGTGTGCTAAGGACTTCACGGAGGATGAGGGGCTGTGTCCACGGTCGACCTCGCACCGTGGGCTGTGCCTTCCAGGTTTGCGTGGAAAAGTTGCGGAGACGTTAAATCACGCGTCAAAACGGGATGTTTGTGGTGCAGAGCAGTAAATGTCGAGATGGTGCAGGAGCACGATTACAACAGCGGTCCAGTCCCAGGTGAGTGTAATGTGTTAACTAAAACAATAACTTATATTAAAAGCTTATCGGTAACTATGGACATTAATCAAATATAGTATAATATATATAATATATGTTTTATTTGTATTGTTAGATGTAACGTTTATGGTAGCAGTTATGCTAAAAGTCGAGCAGGTTTAGTGAAGCGGTGTTTTTATGCTTATGCCAAAACCCTTTTATACTGCTCTCTTTCTGGCTTAAGTCACACAGAATTAAAAAAGACAAAGTTATCAATAAAATCCACAACAATGTAGGAAATACGAGCAGTTGAACAAACATCTGTTGTACAAGCAGAATTCAAATTATTTTATAATGGTTTGTAGGTTATTTAACTTTGAATTGATGTTCTAAGTCACTGGTATATTATTGCATAAATGTGATAGTAACTTTCCAAGTTAATCAGTTGTTTTTATTAAAGTGTTATGTTTAACACAAAATAATACATGTATTGTTGTTTGCTTTATGTTAATTAAGTGCTCTTGCTGAGGCATGGGAAAAATAAAGGAGCTGGAAAAAACACCTGCTAGTGACATCAGCATCATCTACATACCTGCTAGTGACATCAGCATCATCTACATACCTGCTAGTGGCATCAGCATCATATACACACATGCTAGTGGCATCAGCATCATCTACATACCTGCTAGTGACATCAGCATCATCTACACACATGCTAGTGACATCAGCATCATCTACACACATGCTAGTGGCATCAGCATCATCTACATACCTGCTAGTGACATCAGCATCATCTACACACATGCTAGTGACATCAGCATCATCTACACACCTGCTAGTGACATCATGCTCCTCCTCACCTTCTAGTGGCATCAGCATCATCTACACACCTGCTAGTGACATCAGCATCATCTACACACCTGCTAGTGACATCAGCATCAACTACACACCTGCTAGTGACATCAGCATCATCTACTCACTTGCTAGTGACATCAGCATCATCTACACACCTGCTAGTGACATCAGCATCATCTACTCACTTGCTAGTGACGTCATGCTCCTCCTCACCTGCTAGTGACACCATGCTTCTCTTCAACTGTTAGTAACTTATCTGCTTTGTGATAAGCAAATTTTGCTATCTTCCAGTAAGTTTAAGCTTTTGTTACCTTCTTAGCCAGGGTTTTAACAGACATTATACATATAATCTTTCACATACTTCTCAGTGTGCTTTTTTTGCTGAATTTAATGCTTAGATTTTAGGGGGGGAATTTAAGTCAGGAATTTTTTATATAAATCTAACTCTCTACTTTTACTTATGATCTGCAATATCGTTTCAGATTCTGAACACATCAGAAATCACCAACCTCTCCTGACATATCTTTCCAGTTTGGGGTAGGTATGTTGCAACAATATAACATGAATAACTATAAAATATAATTAATTGAAACATGACTTATTGGGGTAACCGTTTTTTTCTTGTAATAGAACACTAAAGAACTACATTCACTATAGAACAGGAACATCATTTGTTGGTCAATTTTTCATGCCTATTTTCTTCCTAGCAAAAAAATAATGTATATGCCAAAGTAGAATTCAACAACTTGAGCTGTGATCTCTGTGATCAGTTCATCATCTCTCCATACCCTCTCCACATGGAAGTCACCTCTTGTACTTGTCACAAGATCACACCAGGTTAACTAAGCCAGTAACAGTCAGCTGACCGTGGAATGCCAATTGTGTGTTTCTTTCTCAGTTTTGCTTGGTCCCCGATGAACTCAACGTGGGATGCCTTTCCGATTTCTTTCACATCAGGGCACTTAACCTCTACCAGGCCACAGAGATGTTCTTCATTTGGGTCCACCACTTTGCCATCTGCACCAAGGTGTGGAGCATCAGGGTGGATGATGAGACCAGATGGAAGAACGTTAACGTCAAAGGTCTCCTCATAGCGGTGAAGAACCTCTGGCTCAAGTTTTAATCCTCTACACATCGCTCTCTAGAGACCCCGACAGATGTTTACACATACTGTTTAATGCAAGATATAAATGCAGTTAACCTGCAATTACAAATGCATAATGTTTTGATGTCTTAATCCCAAAATGTTGAATACTGATATTTGCATTGATAAAAGAACGTGCTTTAAGAGGTGAAATTAAAAACACCAATATCTAGACAATCATGAATTTTAACATCACTTCCTTTAATGTTTTTACTATACAGCTTATATGGAATTTGTTTAAATGTTACATTTTTGAAAAAAAAAAAGTTACATATTTATATGAAATGCTTATACAAAATAAATATGTAGTTAACTTTAAAGTATATCTACATTTCTTGCTTTTATACATGGTCATATAAAAATTTGCCGAACTTAAGTGGTAGATTTCTGTCATTTACTGGAAAACATTTAAAATTACAATTTTAACAAAAGCACTATATGAGCATTCTGAGTGATTTTATTACACTAATATACAATCAGACACCCCAATTTCTGTTTTGGTAAAGTCATTAAGTGTCATGTCATTTAGATGAATTGGAATTTAATTTAGGGTCCTGAAAGACCCTGAACACTGCACACAGGTTAATATGACCATTGCTATATAAATAAAATAAAAATTGAAACTCATCCTAATTTGTTTGAATTTTCCCTTACTAAATTATACAGTTACTGATGGACTGTGGGATTACTAACAGGCTATTAACAAAAATTTGTCTCTAAACCTCTTTTCTCTTTATTAAAACTTGATATAGTAGCCTACATGATAGAATCAAATGCTTTGCAAATCCACTTGAAAGACCTGATCTCAAATGATTCGCGAAACGCGATTCGGAGTCCAGATCTGAATCAAATGTTTTGCAGACTCGCTCCGAAGCCTCGATCAAATGATTCGTGAAACGCGCTTCGGAGTCCCAATCTGAATCAAATGTTTTTTCAAACTCCGAAGCCCCGTTCAAATGATTCGCGAAACTGGCTTCGGAGTCTCGAAACTCTCGATCTGAATCAAATGTTTTATTAACTCGCTCCGAAGCCCCGATCAAATGATTCGCGAAACGCGCTTCGAAGTCCCGATCTGAATCAAATGTTTTGCAAACTCTGAAGCCCCGATCAAATGATTGGCGATACGCGCGCTTCGGAGTCCCGATTTGAATTAAATGTTTTGTGCCTTCCAGGTTTGCGTGGAACAGTTGCGGAGACGTTAAATCACGCGTCAAAACGGGATGTTTGTGGTGAAAAGACATGGGAAAAATAGGACTAACAGGACGTGGAGTAACGAGTTTAATGGACTGCAGTAGGAGTGAACAAGGAGTGAAATACTTGATTCGTTTTCTGACTAAAACAGGACTACTGGCAAGAATATGATGACTAAAGTATATGGGAAATTACTAGAACCAGCAGATGGCAGTAATGCAACGTCAAGGATGTAAGCTGCCGTTAAAATCCAAAGAAGAAGAAGTTTGTGGTGCAGAGCAGTAAATGACGAGATGGTGACTTATATTAAAACATTGGCAACTATAGACATTAATCAAATATAGTATGTTTTATTTGTATTGTTTGATGTGTCAAATGTTATACATTATACATTTAATGTAGCAGTTATGCTGACAGTCGAGCAGGTTAGTGAAGCATTGTTTTAACAATTTTGCCATCTCCCTTTTATATTGCTCTTTCTGGCTTAAGTCACACAAAATTAACAAAGACATTTAAACTCTGTTTCAAAAATTTGTCTCTAAACCTCTTTTCTCTTTATTAAAACTTGATCTAGTAGCCTAAATGATATAATCAAATGCTTTGCAAATCCGCTCGAAAGACCTGATCTGAATCAAATGTTTTGCGACTCCGAAGCACCGATCAAATGAATCGCGAAACGCGCTTCGGAGTCCCGATCTGAATCAAATGTTTTGCAAACTCCGAAGCCCCGTTCAAATGATTCGCGAAACTGGCTTCGGAGTCTCGAAACTCTCGATCTGAATCAAATGTTTTGCCAACTCCGAAGCCCCCATCAAATGATTCGCGAAACGCGCGCTTCAGGGTCCCGATCTGAATCAAATGTTTTGCAAACTCCGAAGCCCCGTTCAAATGATTCGCGAAACGCGCTTCGGAGTCCCGATCTGAATCAAATGTTTTGCCAACTCCGAAGCCCCGTTCAAATGATTCGCGAAACGCGCTTCGGAGTCCCGATCTGAATCAAATGTTTTGCCAACTCCGAAGCCCCGTTCAAATGATTCGCGAAACGCGCTTCGGAGTCTCGAAACTCTCGATCTGAATCAAATGTTTTGCCAACTCCGAAGCCCCCATCAAATGATTCGCGAAACGCGTGCTTCGGAGTCCCGATTTGAATCAAATGTTTTGTGTCTTCCAGGTTTGCCTGGAACAGTTGCGGAGACGTTAAATCACGCTCAAAACGGGATGTTTGTGGTGAAAAGACATGGGAAAAATAGGACTAACAGAACGTGGAGTAACGAGTATAATGGACTGCAGTAGGATTGAACAAGGAGTGAAATACTTGATTCGTTTTCTGACTAAAACAGGAATACTGGCAAGAATATGATGACTAAAGTATATGGGAAGTAACTAGAACCAGCAGATGGCAGTAATGCAACGTCAAGGATGCAAGCTGCCGTTAAAACCCAAAGAAGAAGAAGAAGAAGTTTGTGGTGCAAAGCAGTAAATGACGAGATGGTGACTTATATTTAAACATTGGCAACTATAGACATTAATCAAATATATAGTATGTTTTATTTGTATTGTTTGATGTGTCAAATGTTATACATTTAATGTAGCACATGGTAGCAGTTATGCTAACTGTCGAGCAGGTTAGTGAAGCATTGTTTTAACAATTTTGCCATCTCCCTTTTATATTGCTCTCTTTCTGGCTTAAGTCACACAAAATTAACAAAGACATTTAAACTCTGTTTCAAAAATTTTTCTCTAAACCTCTTTTCTCTTTATTAAAACTTTATCTAGTAGCCTAAATGATAGAATCAAATGCTTTGCAAATCCGCTCGAAAGACCTGATCTGAATCAAATGTTATGCGACTCCGAAGCACCGATCAAATGATTCGCGAAACGCGCTTAGGAGTCCCGATCTGAATCAAATATGTTTTGCGAACTCGCTCCGAATCCCAGATCTCAAGTTATTTTCCAGTGAAAGCGCTATAGCTTTCATTCGCTTCCCGAAAAATGGCGGAGACCAAAAGTATTCAGATGTGTATAGTGTGTCTTTGTTCTAATAATAAAAAAAAAACTATTTATAATTTCATATAGTTTTCCCACCGACGAAAATAATAAAAAAGCGTTGAAATTTGGCTATATGGTGAGAGGAGGAGGCTACAATTACTGTGAGGAAAAGTACTTTAGTGTGTGCTAAGGACTTCACGGAGGATGAGGGGCTGGGTCCACGGTCGACCTCGCACCGTGGGCTGTGCCTTCCAGGTTTGCGTGGAAAAGTTGCGGAGACGTTAAATCACGCGTCAAAACGGGATGTTTGTGGTGCAGAGCAGTAAATGTCGAGATGGTGCAGGAGCACGATTACAACAGCGGTCCAGTCCCAGGTGAGTGTAATGTGTTAACTAAAACAATAACTTATATTAAAAGCTTATCGGTAACTATGGACATTAATCAAATATAGTATAATATATATAATATATGTTTTATTTGTATTGTTAGATGTAACGTTTATGGTAGCAGTTATGCTAAAAGTCGAGCAGGTTTAGTGAAGCGGTGTTTTTATACTTATGCCAAAACCCTTTTATACTGCTCTCTTTCTGGCTTAAGTCACACAGAATTAAAAAAGAAAAGTTATCAATAAAATCCACAACAATGTAGAAAATACGAGTAGTTCAACAAACATCTGTTGTACAAGCAGAATTCAAATTATTTTATAATGGTTTGTAGGTTATTTAACTTTGAATTGATGTTCTAAGTCACTGGTATATTATTGCATAAATGTGATAGTAACTTTCCAAGTTAATCAGTTGTTTTTATTAAAGTGTTATGTTTAACACAAAATAATACATGTATTGTTGTTTGCTTTATGTTAATTAAGTGCTCTTGCTGAGGCATGGGAAAAATAAAGGAGCTGGAAAAAACACCTGCTAGTGACATCAGCATCATCTACATACCTGCTAGTGGCATCAGCATCATCTACACACATGCTAGTGGCATCAGCATCATCTACATACCTGCTAGTGACATCAGCATCATCTACACACATGCTAGTGACATCAGCATCATCTACACACATGCTAGTGACATCATGCTCCTCCTCACCTTCTAGTGGCATCAGCATCATCTACACACCTGCTAGTGACATCAGCATCATCTACACACCTGCTAGTGACATCAGCATCATCTACACACCTGCTAGTGACATCGGCATCATCTACTCACTTGCTAGTGACGTCATGCTCCTCCTCACCTGCTAGTGACACCATGCTTCTCTTCACCTGTTAGTAACTTGTCTGCTTTGTGATAAGCAAATTTTGCTATCTTCCAGTAAGTTTAAGCTTTTGTTACCTTCTTAGCCAGGGTTTTAACAGACATTATACATATAATCTTTCACATACTTCTCAGTGTGCTTTTTTTGCTGAATTTAATGCTTAGATTTTAGGGGGGAAATTTAAGTCAGGAATTTTTTATATAAATCTAACTCTCTACTTTTACTTATGATCTGCAATATCGTTTCAGATTCTGAACACATCAGAAATCACCAACCTCTCCTGACATATCTTTCCAGTTTGGGGTAGGTATGTTGCAACAATATAACATGAATAACTATAAAATATAATTAATTGAAACATGACTTGTTGGGGTAACTGTTTTTTCTTGTAATAGAACACTAAAGAACTACATTCACTATAGAACAGGAACATCATTTGTTGGTCAATTTTTCATGTCTATCTTCTTTCTAGCAAAACATTTATCTATATGCCAAAGTAGAATTCAACAACTTTAGCTGTGATCTCTGTGATCAGCTCATCATCTCTCCATACCCTCTCCACATGGAAGTCACCTCTTGTACTTGTCACAAGATCACACCAGGTTAACTAAGCCAGTAACAGTCAGCTGACCGTGGAATGCCAATTGTGTGTTTCTTTCTCAGTTTTGCTTGGTCCCCGATGAACTCAACGTGGGATGCCTTTCCGATTTCTTTCACATCAGGGCACTTAACCTCTACCAGGCCACAGAGATGTTCTTCATTTGGGTCCACCACTTTGCCATCTGCACCAAGGTGTGGAGCATCAGGGTCGATGATGAGACCAGATGGAAGAACGTTAACGTCAAAGGTCTCCTCATAGCGGTGAAGAACCTCTGGCTCAAGTTTTAATCCTCTACACATCTCTCTCTAGAGACCCCGACAGATGTTTACACATACTGTTTAATGCAAGATATAAATGCAGTTAACCTGCAATTACAAATGCATAATGTTTTGATGTCTTAATCCCAAAATGTTGAATACTGATATTTGCATTGATAAAAGAACGTGCTTTAAGAGGTGAAATTAAAAACACCAATATCTAGACAATCATGAATTTTAACATCACTTCCTTTAATGTTTTTACTATACAGCTGATATGGAATTTGTTTAAATGTTACATTTTTGAAAAAAAAAAAAGTTACATGTTTATATGAAATGCTTATACAAAATAAGTCTGTAGTTAACTTTAAAGTAGTTAACTACAGACATGGTCATATAAAAATTTGCCGAACTTAAGTGGTAGATTTCTGCCATTTACTGGAAAACATTTAAAATTACAATTTTAACAAAAGCACTATATGAGCATTCTGAGTGATTTTATTACACTAATAAACAATCGGACACCCCAAATTCTGTTTTGGTAAAGTCATTAAGTGTCATGTCATTTAGATGAATTAGAATTTAATTTAGGGTCCTGAAAGACCCTGAACACTGCACACAGGTTAAGATGACCATTGCTACATAAATAAAATAAAAATTGAAACTCATCCTAATTTGTTTGAATTTTCCCTTACTAAATTATACAGTTACTGTTGGACTGTGGGATTACTAACAGGCTATCAACAAAAATTTGTCTCTAAACCTCTTTTCTCCTTATTAAAACTTGATATAGTAGCCTTCATGATAGAATCAAATGCTTTGCAAATCCACTCGAAAGACCTGATCTCAAATGATTCGCGAAACGCGATTCGGAGTCCCGATCTGAATCAAATGTTTTGCAAACTCCGAAGCCCCGATCAAATGAATCGCGAAACGCACTTCGGAGTCCCGATCTGAATCAAATGTTTTGTGAACTCACTCCGAAGATCGGATCATATGATTCGCGAAACGCGCTTCGGAGTCCCGATTTGAATCAAATGTTTTGTGAACTCGCTCCGAAGCCCAGATCAAATGATTCGCAAAACGCATTTCGGAGTCTCGATCTGAATCAAAAGTTTTGCGAATTCGCTCCGAAGCCTCAGATTGTGGTTAACCTTGCAGATCATGACTTATATCTACTCTTCCTCTCCCTGCTGTTTGCTAAGATAAAGGTTCCTCTTTTGAACTCCCACCTCTTCTGTGGGTTTATTGTTCTGGGTCTGAATTTGGGCTCCTGGGGTCTCAAAAAAGAAACATTTTCTATCTCCAAAGTTAACGTTATGACAACACCAGTGTTGTGCTAGTTACTAAGAAATAGTAACTAGTTACAATTAGTTACTTAATTCAAAAAGTAACTCAGTTACTTTGTTGATCACTTACACCAAAAAGTAATGCATTACTGTTAAAAGTAACCCATTAATGCGCTTTTATGCGTTATGGTCTGCACAAACACATAGTAAAACAGAAAGTAATTTTAAACATTATTTTGATTGAGGCAGACCAGCAAAAAATGAATATTGTATAATCTAAATATTGGAAATTGGAAAAGTTGCTGCTTACGTTTTTATAATAGCAATTTGCATATATTCCAGTATGTTATGAAGAGTGATCAGATGAATTGCATAGTCCTTCTTTGCCATGACAATTAACTTAATCCTAAAAAAACCTTTCCACTGCATTTCATTGCTGTCATTAAAGGACCTGCTGAGATCATTTCAGTAATCGTCTTGTTAACTCAGGTGAGAATGTTGACGAGCACACGGCTGGAGATCCTTATGTCAGACTGATTGGGTTAGAATGGCAGACTTGACATGTTAAAAGGAGGGTGATGCTTGAAATCATTGTTCTTCCATTGTTAACTATGGTGACCTGCAAATAAACGCGTGCAGCCATCATTGCATAAAAATGGCTTCACAGGCAAGGACATTGTGGCTACTATTGCACCTAAATCAACAATTTATAGGATCATCAATAACTTCAAGGAAAGATGTTCAATTCTTGTAAAGAAGGCTTCAGGGCGTCCAAGAAAGTCCAGCAAGCGCCAGGATCATCTCCTAAAGAGGATTCAGCTGCGGGATCGCAGTGCCACTAGTGCAGAGCTTGCTCAGGAATGGTAGCAGGCAGGTGTGAGCGCATCTGCACACACAGTGAGGCGAAGACTTTTGGAAGATGGCCTGGTGTCAAGAAGGGCAGCAAAGAAGCCACTTCTCTCCAAAAAAAACATCAGGGACAGATTGATCTTCTGCAGAAAGTATAGTGAATGGGCTGCTGAGGACTGGGGCAAAGTCATAGTCTCCATAATCCCTTTCCGATTGTTTGGGGCATCTGGAAAAAGGCTTGTCCGGAGAAGAAAAGGTGAGCGCTACCATCAGTCCTGTGTCATGCCAACAATAAAGCATCCTGACACCATTCATGTGTGGGGTTGCTTCTCATCCAAGGGAGTGGGCTCACTCACAATTCTGCCCAAAAACACAGCCATGAATAAAGAATGGTACCAAAACACCCTCCAACAGCAACTTCTTCCAACAACAGTTTGGTGAAGAACAATGCATTTTCCAGCACGATGGAGCAACGTGCCAGAAGGCAAAAGTGAAAACTAAGTGGCTCGGGGACCAGAATGTTTACATTTTGGGTCCATGGCCTGGAAACTCCCCAGATCTTAATCCCATTGAGAACTTGTGGTCAATCCTCAAGAGGCAGGTGGACAAACAAAAACCCACTAATTCTGACAAACTCCAAGAAGTGATTATGAAAGAATGGGTTGCTATAAGTCAGGATTTGGCCCAGAAGTTGATTGAGAGCATGCCCAGTCGAATTGCACAGGTCCTGAAAAAGAAGGTTCAACACTGCAAATACTGACTCTTTGGATAACTGTCATGTAATTGTCGATAAAAGCCTTTGAAACGTATGAAGTTCTTGTAATTATATTTCAGTACATCACAGAAACAACTGAAACAAAGACCTAAAAGCAGTTTAGCAGCAAACTTTTTGAAAACTAATATTTATGTAATTCTCAAAACTTTTGGCCACAACTGTATATCACAAGGATTTCTGAAATAAATAACAAAACACCTTAATAATATTCAGAATCAAAAACTAGTGGCTTCTGCATCATAAAAGCTGTTGTGTTGAGCCCTTAAAAATGTTCCTTTCACAGCTTAAGTATGAAAACTTTCAACAATGGACAACATAACACAAAACATTTTGAAATAAATAAATGAAAGCAATAAAAATGCTGTTTAAAAATGAAATCTATGCTATCATGCTAAGGAGCTGACTGAAAGCCGGCAACTCCACAGTAGAGACAGGATGCATGTTTTCAACAATGTTTCACCTGTATGAGAAAAACATACAGGGAATAACTTAAGGCACTTTGCTGTAGACCCATTCCACATAATAATATTCATTAAAACCGTAAGTTAACACGTAGGAGCTTGCTGCATGAATCTGTGAGTAGGCTACAGTTTACAAATCCATGGGAACGGATCGCAAAAGTGTGCGCGCAGATTATGAATTTGTGGGTACAGATTCAAAAACCGAGATTACAGATTACAAAATCTGAGCGCACAGATTCGTGGGCTAGGATAGGACATTCAAACCAGAAAGACACAGCTTACATTACATTAAACATAAAAGGTTTTTGTCTTTATGCTACAACTAAAGTGAAATAATGCACATATTTCCACTTTGAGAAAACTCGTGTTGCTCTCGCCTTGACTCGCCATGACTGCCAAACATACTTGAATAAACAGAAACACGCCCACAGTGCGCCTTTGTGTTTTCAGTGGTTGGCATCCAGCAATCCTACTGCTGCAAACAGGTTAGGCTGCACTTCAGTCAAAATTAATTAATTTTTAAAAAAAGTAAAGGACAATGCAACATATGGTAATGGTAACAGAGTTAATTTGTTTAAAAAGTAATGCGTTACAGTATTAGTTACTGTCAAAAGTAACTGCGTTACAGTAATGCGTTACTGCCCAACACTGGACAACACTCTTCAAAAAAAAGGGTTCATTGGAGTTCTATATAGAACCATAGAGTTTGCTAATCTGCTTTGAACTCCCGAACTGACTCAAATGATTCCCGAACCCGCTGTGAACTCCCGAACTCATTCAAATGATTCGCGATCCGGCTCCGAACTCCCAAACTGACTCAAATGATTCGCGAACCCGCTCCGAACTCACGAACTGACTCAAATGATTCGCGAACCCGCTGCGAACTCCCGAACTCATTCAAATGATTCGCGATGAGTGAATACTAGCCTGCTATTTTTAACTATTATATCTTTAGAATTTTTTTTTTGTGTTCCTGTAGCTCAACTGGTAGAGCACTGCGCCAGCAAGCGCAAAGTTGGGGGTTCGATTCCGGGAACACATGATATGTAAAAATTGATAGCCTGAATGCACTGTAAGTCGCTAAAGCCTCTGCTAAATGCATACATTTAATTTAAATTTAATTTTAATTTAGAAAAAGACACAAATTAGAAGAGACAAAACTTAAGTTTATATGGACACATTTATTAAAGGAACTTCTTTACAAGAATGACAAACATGGCTCAGGAATTTTAATTTGCACAGGGGAAAAAATAAATGTAAAAAATAAATAAATAACTTATTTTTTATTCCTAGTTTCCGCTTTCCTTATGAACACTGTCCGTTTTCTTTCGCTTCCCATAGAAATCTACAACAACAACAAAATCACAACATTAAATGTATTCCATTAACATTTTTTGCTCTGTTATAGGACTAGTATTTATGTTATAGAAGTGTTACTTGTCGCGTATTGTTTAACGTTACCTGTGATGCGCATATCTGTGAGCCTCTTGGTCTGGACGCGAGAGACTTTTTTGCGAGATAATTTCCTTCGGTTATACTTCATTTTCTGTTTTTTTTGTTTCAACATCTTCACTGAACGACCCACACATTTTGGGGTAACTTGTGTGATTCTTTCTGTCGTGGGCAAGTCTACAAAAGGCTGTGAAACAGCTGTGCTTTCTCTGTAAAACTGCGGACAGTCCTCCGCTCCACTTTCCTCCCATTGTAAATCCCCATCCAGCGGCTGTCCTTCTCCGAAGTTAAAGTTCCACCTCAGCTGATCTCGTTAAGATATTTCGCGAAGTTTGGACGCTAATTCTCGCCTTAGCATGTCGTGATCCACCGGTCCGAACATATTCCTGCATGTTCGAGTGCGCTTCAGTAGAGGAAGCGTCTCTGCGCCCCTCTGAGGAACAGTTTTCGGAGGGGACACTCTTTCCCTGGCGATGACGGAAAGAAGGACGGCAGACATCGTCAATAGCGGACGAAATGGGTGTGAAAAGTTACTAAAGGAAAAAAAGTCAGTGTGAATTACACACGTCGTTATAAATGGTAAAGCTCCAGATTTGGTCGTGAATTAAATCTCCTCAGATTTAAAGTCCTGCGCCTCAGCGGTGTAAAACCACAGGCTCTGCTCCTATTGGACGTCATCCCCCACCCTTTTGGCTCTGTTGTTAGACCCGCCTCTACTCGCCTGTGATTGGTTAGACCCGCATATATTCTGCTGTGATTGGTTGTGCATCGTGGCGTTGCGAAGCACCCCCCCCCCCCCCGGTTTACATTCTACCACCTGGAATAAAATAATAACATCATCTTAATTAAACAGTAATTATAATAAAAAGGTAGCCATCAAAAAGTGTTAAATGTGTAGCCTGGCATATGCAAAGCCATATACAAAAATAGTAATAATAATAATACAAAAAATAATTTAAGAGTTTGATTGGAAGAAGTAACATTTACTTCGATTTTTAAAAAAAATGTCCCTTAAAGTTGTCTAATATTTACTTTAAACACGGTCTTCAATGACAATGTTTTGTCCTAGGTAAAGATGTAACTACACTAAATTATTTTAGTATTATATTCTTATAAATAATTTACATTTTGAAACAACGTGTTTATTTCACACCATTTAAGGCATATCGTAATTTATATTTTTACCATAGATTTTGATATTTTAATATTAAAATATGGGTCTAGGACAAGCACAAAAAAAAAACTATAATATAATCACATTAAAGATTTAAGTATTTAAAAGTAGTAAAATAAATCAGTGTTTTATAATTTATATTAATATGAAATTAGAAACTTATAATAAAACAGAAAGTATAAACTTTCCAGTTCAATGTTTAATTTGAGCTTCGCATAACAAAAAGACAAGGGTTGAAATCTATAAAAATCCACCCCTGAGTCATGAGTGGGGGAAAAAAAGATACATGGTTTCTGTTCAATGGAGTTGCGCTGTGTGTCTGTGAATAGCGCAACAGCGCCCCTTTTCGTTCACAGTGTGGTATCACAAAATAAACTGAGGCATATCTAAATAAGATCAGATAAGAAGTTTATGGCCTTGTTAATTGCTGGCTTCACTCATCATATTTATATCCTGTAATCTGTATGTCTTACTGGACAAATGAGAATGAGTTGAAGTCTAACAAATACACACAAATCTTGCTCTGCAACAAGCAGATTTAACAAGGTTTATGAGAGAGACAGAGAGTAAAGGCTCAGTAATAAGTACAGTTTAGTCAAGTATGAATAAGTGAACTGAGCTCTACTGAGAGCCACTGACATGTTGAGACTGAGTGCTGTATTTGCTTTCAGAGTTGTAAACACCAATATATTTCTATACAAAAGCAGGAGATAATGTGTTCTGCATAAACAGACGGCTTACATAATGTATGGATTCAGCGTTGTCGTATTTTAGTTTTAAAGTGAAAATTTCTGATGATTATGTAAATCTTTTCACCACCACACCTAATAATCTGTCATCCTGTGTTTAAACCTGTTAGTCTTTATTTGAAAGACTGCTAGTGCGCTCATGTTTACTGTTTATATATATATATATATATATATATATATATATATATATATATATATATATATATATATATATATATATATATATATATATATACTAGTTCAATATACTTGCACCTATTTGTGTGTTACAAATGTATAAAATGCATGTACATAAACAGTAAATAATAAATGCATAGTGATGTGTTCATCGCTGATTGTGAATGTAGAACAGAGCTGTTGTGCGCATGCTTTGTTGACAAAAACAAATTTGTGACGCTGCCGGTGCGATCATAGACAGTAAGGGTGCGATAAGCGGAAATGACGCCATGCCGCGCGACCTTACGATGGTTATATGTTATGAAGCGCATGAGAGGTGCGCGTGCGCCTGCCTGCTGCACTCTGTAAAATCGTTTTATTGTCCTTCAGAGGATGGTGCGTTCGCGTTACGTTCATATATGAAGCTTGAAGAGGTCATTTTCCTGCCGGTTCTCAAAACCTCGCGTTTGTTGATCCGGTTAATGCTCTTGCGCTCCGTTACCGGGCAGTGAAGCGACGCGCAGGAGCTCACGAGGCTTACCGTGATTTTAGTAGTTTTATGTTTTAGTCCAGGTTTAAGTCTCCGCACAGCTGCGCTGGTTTAGCTAGTTCACATGAGACTTTGTTGTTTTGGGTTAGTAGCGGTTTATTCTGGTTTAACGTTAATCAGTTCAGCGCAAGTGAGTTGGGGTTTGGTTGGTTAAGATCGAGTTTTAATTTCAGGCGTGTTAGGATTAGTTTGGTTGTAAATCACAGCATGGGTATGGTGGCTTAGTGGTCAGTTTAGTTGCAGGTTAGGTTGAATCAGTTCAGCACAGGTCTGTTCAGTTTGACATGACAGGTCTGGTGGGTTCACTTCAGTTTGAGATCACAGGTGTCTGTTCAGTTTAGGTTGGAAGTCATAGATGTGTTGTGTCAGGGTAAGTTTGGGATAAGGGATAGTTGTCAGTGAAATCACAGGAGGGTTGGGGTTGGGTTAGGTTTAGATTAGACCAGGTTTAGTTTAAGTTCTGCTGTGATGGCTAAAGGCGAGTGGAAGAGGTCAGGCACCGATGATCTCCAGTTATCCGGCCGCTCTGATTGTGAAGTGTTCGATGATGGAACCAACACCTTCTTCTGGTGAGTGAATGCCACTCATTGCAGGCCAAATGTTTATGATTATGTTTATTAGCTGATTGTGTTTTTTGATTTCATTGTTTTTCTGTGGTGCGTGTGTGTAGGTAGGGATATGTTGTGTGTGTGGGTGTGTGTGATGTCCAGAGGCTGTTCAGTAGTGTTACAGCTTTGCTCGGCTTTTCTCTCTTCTGCAACCTCAGCAGAATGACACTCGATCAATTAAAGGCTTTAAGATGGACAGATGCAGATGCAACCCAGTAGTACTAATTGTTTTTCCTTTGTTGTATTTTAAGGCCTAAAGTTATGATTTGTCTAAAAAACTAACATGTATATATATTATGTATGTATGTATGTATGTTAGTTAGTTAGTTATTTGTTTTGTTTTTAATTTTCTAACAGGTATAATTGTAACAGCCATAATTGTTGAGAATAAAAACTGTGTGTGTTGAGGTGTGGTTGTGTTTATGATCAACCTGTATACCAGCTCAGCAGGTTTTGAATGTGGAAAAAATCCCAAACCAGACGTCTTTTGAATGCAAGCTCTGTGCTCTTGTTTCGTCTTTCTCTCTGTAGGAGGGCCCATACTCTGACAGTGCTGTTCATCCTGACATGTGCTCTGGTTTATGTGACACTATTGGAGGAGACGCCACATGACACTGCGTACAACACTAAAAGGTATGTGTGGCATGCAGTCCGTGTGTCCTTTTCCTTTAGCTCTGAGATCAGAATGCAGTTCACAGTGCCAACAAATGAGACCACATTTCCTCCTGAGCAGAAGCTAAAGTTAAAGTGGTCCGATGCGGACAGAAAGGCCACAGGGCTGTAGCTGGGATGGCCTTGGCAAGTGGCATGATTTCTATTGGCTAACAGGATTATGTGTGACATCAGCTGCTGATCACAAAGTCCAGCTCACAGACTGACCTGCTGTGTTTAAAAGCAGATGAACTTTATCAGAAGAAAGAGCTGTTAGTATTTCAGCATGAATACATTGTGTAGATTTATCATCAGTTCCTGCAAGTTTTGAACAAACCTTCAAGTACTGAACTTTGTGAGACGACCACCTGACACACTTAAAGCTGCAGTCGGTAACTTTTGACGCTCTAGCGGTTAATAAACAGAACTGCTTGCGTCTTGCGGAAGAACATCGTAGCTGGAACTACTTCTCTCTGTTTATGTCTATGAAGAATCACAAAGGTACTGGGTTACTCTGCCGCGGTACCCCCGAAGCAATCTAAAATAGTCTGAATATAAACACTTATTATAGGTGCACCCTAGTGATTCAGGACAAGCTAAAATACGGTTTGGAAAATGGATTCATGGTGTACTCGCTTATTATATAAATTTTTCTATGTTTTGAACTCAAACAAAGTTACTGACCGCAGCTCTGATTGTTTGTTTCTTACCGGGAGCGGTCCGTAACTGCAAATGGCAATAGGATCACTGGGAGGAGCCAGAGGAGCTTGATTTTTTTCACAGATTATCTGTCTCATATTCTACTGTCAGGACATAATGACAGGTTTAACAAATATGTAAAAAAATGTATTTTTACAAAAGTTACCTACTGCAGCTTTAAATAACAAAAGTCAGGTTTTGATTTATTTTGAACAATAGTTCATAAACCTTTAAAGACAGTACTACTGCAGGTTTGTTAATTGGTGAAATATGTTTTTGTTGAAGCCATCAGCTCTCATTATCATTGATTTCCTGGTGAGAAAAACACATTTCCCATGATTGCGAAAGTATTGCTCGCAATTTTCCTTAAAATTTGACTTTATAACTCTCAAATGCAAGTTTATGTTTCTCAATTGTTAGAAAAAAGTCAGAACATGGAGATAAACTTGCATTTGCATGAAAAAAAGTTACATGTTTGCAATTCTGAAATTATTTTTCACGATTGCGACTTTATATCTTGCAATTCTGACTTTATAACTAGCAGTTGCAAGTTTATATCACACATTTCTGAGAAAAAATAGATCCACTTTGTTGTTGGTTGAATTTATTCATGACTCTTCAAAAATACTTTTTTTTTTTTTCCTCAAAATCTCTTGGGTGAAAAATGAATAGGAAAAATACTTCTGGAACCAAGGTCATTAAAAATGAGGGCGGCCATTGTTTCTAATCATTCTTCTGTTCTATTCTATTCATTAGCATTTGACTAGCAATGTCCTAGAAACACCAAGGCAGTGAATTTTACACCGAAAGAACCACTTTCATGTTCTCCAGTGTTTGTGTTTAATCGCTGTATCTTTTGTCTTTTTCAGAGGAATTGTAGCCAGTATTCTGGTGTTCCTTTGTTTTGGAGTAACACAAGCTAAAGATGGTCCCTTCACTCGTCCTCACCCAGGTCAGACCAGTACCCTTTATTCAGAGATGATTTAACCTTCAGGTCAGCTTTGAGAGGCTGGAATTGTGAGCTCTCGAGGTGCTGTTGGGGTGGAGTGGCTAAAAGTAGTGACTTAATCATAGGTTTCAGTAATGTGACAGTCGCACAGCCATTATAAGAATAGCGCAGCTTTTCCAGTAACATGCTTTTCAGCAACTAACAGTGATACGTGACTAAACAAATACATCATTTTTCACATTGCATTACAATTGTGTGAGCTGATGCAATCATCTAAAAGTGCCTTGCAAGTCGTGTTAAAAAGACTGATTCATTTGTTGTCTGCTCGGTGAACCAGTTCATAAAAAGGATTCACAAAGTCTTTTGAGTCACTCATATATATATGTATATGTGTGTATATATGTAAATATATATTATTATTATTTTTTTATTTTGTTTCAGTGAAACGTTACAATAATTTACAATAATATTTTTATAATATTTAAACAATTATTAATAATTTTGAGTAGTAATCAGCACCCTAATACAAATAATTGTAATTTTATTGTTTTATTTCTGTATAATCATCAGAAAATACATTTTTTAAGCATATGGTAATTTAAGAAACCTTTTTTTTTTTTTTTTTTTTTTTGTGTTTGTAACTCTTTTACTATTCCAACTCAGTTTTTGTCATTAAGATAGGCCTTATATGCTGGCATAGAAATACAAATAATTAACTACTACTATTTTGTGCAGCCCAAAATCACATTAATAAAATAGCAGTTTGATTTTTTATGGGGAAAAATGGCAATGTGCATTTTGCAGCCCTATTGTGAATTTGAGTTTGGTGCTTTCTCTATAAATCATCTTTGTGTGTCTGAGAAACAAACTTTTGTAGTAGCTGCTACTTATTCATTTGTAACATAGCTAACTAATCAAAGACGTAGATTGACAGTAGTTTCACTTCTTTAAATTATGAGAAGATAAGGAATTTCTGATATATCTGAGACCGTTTCACATAAGAAACTATGAGTATACTTTCATAGCAACAGTAACTCACAACTCCTTCAAAACGCTCTCTGTTATGAGGACAGACTTGCTTTGCTGGACGAGCTGGATCGGAGTATTCAATTAATCTCTAACAGAAACCTGAAAGATGATCGAAGGTCTCCTCCTCCGGCCCTTGAGGCCTCTCAATGGCATGAGATAACCGACAAATAAAGACACAAATTATTAGTTGGACTAACTGTCACAGTGTTGCTGAGTGTCACCCAGAACGCTGTTACATTTCAATCCGGTGAAGTATGTGAGGTCCTTTTAGAACAAAAGAGGTCCTTTAGAGACCCAGATGCACACAAATAGTTGTAGTCAAAAGGGTTTCACATTCACAGTCTAAATCTCAATTCCTTAATTCAAGCATGTTAACTTTAACAAAATGGTGTTTAAGTTTATTTTTTACATTTTGATCAATTGCTTCATTATTGTATCTGATGGCTCTTGATGGCTCACAGAAACCATTAGAATAATTACTATATGTTGCTGGAAGAACAATATTTTCTGTAATCTTAAAATAGTTTTATAATACATTGCTTATAATTGTATTTTTTTTTTAGCTGAAGTTGTATTGTTATTGAGATTTAATTATAATTTGTACTATTTTAAAAGTAATATTTCTGATGATATGGAAAAGTAGACATATAATCTTAAATCAGCACATCCAAATGAAGGTGCATTTTTAATGGCTGAAGACGGTGTGATACAGAAAACTAACATTTCAATCATCCAACATAAGCGCTAGTTGTCTAGTTATTTGTATATAAGTGCATCAGTATTTTTATTGCTTTTATATGTTTAAATGAGAGTTGATGTTAATGATTATGTGTTTGTCTTTGCAGCGTACTGGCGTTTCTGGCTATGCGTTTCTGTTGTGTATGAACTCTTTCTCATCTTCATCCTGTTTCAGGTTTGTTATCTGACTTCAAAAACACAGCTTTACATATATTTTGTCCATATTGTGTCATATTGAATCTTCTGATTTGTCTTTCAGACAGTGCACGATGGCAGGCAGTTTATGAAATACATTGACCCAAAACTTGGCGTCCCTCTTCCTGAAAGAGGTTATGGCGGGAACTGCCTCATTTATGACCCCGGACATCCTACCGACCCCTTCCACAATATCTGGGTATGCATTAAAATCAATATTAATAAGCAACATTGACACTGGTAAAACAAATGCATCTGGTACAGAGAGTTGAACATATGGCTAGTCACTTAAATATCCATCTGATCATTCATCACTGATTAATTATGCGTATACAGTGTTACAGATAATGGACAGTCATTTGTGTATGACCGTAAACTCTGTAATGATGACTGTCTGACTGTACATTATCCTATGGTTTTTTCAAAATTAACCAATAGACATGAAATATCAATATAGAATTGAAATAGTAAGAGGATGCATTGTGATGTGAGAGATAAAACTAGCTGAGCCATGTAGAAACAACATGAATCAGCATTTAAGTTCTGTAATTTGATGTTTTTCCAAGTCAAACTGAATACAAAAAAAGAAAATGTTGTTTTAATATGCACTGATCAACTGTTAAGGCCAAGAACATTTATTTGAATAGACAGAGCACATTTTAATTGTATTATTATTAATTGTATTTAATACTTAAGTTTAATTTTGCAGCAGGAAAAAAATTGGGTTATTTTTTAATTAGTGTTTTTTTTTTTTTTACAGGACAAAATGGATGGATTTGTTCCTGCCCATTTTCTCGGCTGGTACATTAAGGTTGGTCAAAATCTGATCTGTGAACGCTCTACCACACGCCTAAA
Source organism: Carassius gibelio (assembly GCF_023724105.1). Taxonomy (NCBI): domain Eukaryota; kingdom Metazoa; phylum Chordata; class Actinopteri; order Cypriniformes; family Cyprinidae; genus Carassius; species Carassius gibelio. The sequence goes on from NC_068420.1 coordinate 6,884,468, forward strand.
ATCAGCAGACGGCATCAAAAAACTGAATTAGAAACAATTATTCATGTGATTCATCTCTGTGTGTCAGACGCTGGTGATCAGGGACTGGTGGATGTGTATGATCATCAGTGTGATGTTTGAGTTCCTGGAGTACAGTCTCGAACACCAGCTGCCCAACTTCTCTGAGTGCTGGTGGGACCATGTGAGTACAACACACCAAATACACCCTGTGAATCATGCAGGTGAAATAAATCCTCATGAAGTGACTCTCTCCTGCTGCAGTGGATCATGGATGTGTTGGTGTGCAACGGGTTGGGTATATACTGTGGCATGAAGACTCTCGGTTGGCTCTCCATGAAGCCGTATCAGTGGCAGGGATTGTGGAACATCCCAACATACAAGTAAAAACACGATAAACTTCTGAGAAGATGTGTCTGCTGGTCAAACACACTGAATTATGACATTCTGCAATTTTGTTTCAGGGGGAAAATAAAACGTATTGCTTTCCAGTTTACCCCGTACAATTGGGTGAAGTTTGAGTGGCGCCCCGCATCTAGCCTGCGGAGATGGCTGGCGGTGTTGGGTATTATTTTCACAGTGAGTCACATGATCAGTGCATGCATTCACTGCACAATGATTTTGAATGAATAATGATGCCATGTTCTCTCACTTATTTACAGTTCTTATTGGCGGAGCTGAATACGTTCTATTTGAAGTTTGTGTTGTGGATGCCTCCTGAACATTATCTGGTGCTTCTGCGGCTCGTCTTCTTTGTGAATGTGGGTGGAGTGTCTATGCGAGAGATCTACGACTTCATGGATGATCCGTAAGTCCAGTCTAGATCTGTTGTTTAAGTAGGCTGCTACCTTCTAAGGGGCCGTTCACATATCGCGCCTAAAACGCGTGGACAACACTAGGCGCGCAGCTTTCTCCTCCTTTCCAAAGCACTCGGGCAGAAGCGCTCCTGAGGAGTCTGCCGTTGCTAAGCAACAATGACGCGCTCTCTCTCCATGAAGACGTGGAAATTTCAGCAAAGGATAAATGGATTTGCAGCACAAAAAATCGCTTTCAGTAGCTCTGCTACTAAATTTATTTCAAAATGGCAATCCGTATACAGCTATGATCAGCTGTTCCTTCATCTTGGCTGAGCTTTCAACGTTGTTACGGGAAAGGATTGAACTGAATGTTTAGTTCTTGTCACATGACCCGCGGTGTGCTTGCGGCATTCTGAAGAGTTGAGATGTTTTTAACTCGATGCGGTGCGGGCGCCCCTGGAAAAAACGGGCGCGTAGCGCGTCGCTTCCATTATGAGCGCGCATACCGCGCGCCTACATTGGAAATAACGAACTTGAGCGCAAAAAAGACGCGATATGTGAACGGCCCCTAAAACAGTATTCTGGCTTAAAGGAATAGCTCACCCAAAAATGAAACCGTACTCCCCATCAGGGCATCCAGGATGTAGATGTGTTTGTTTCGTTCTTCCGTCACATTACATCACTTGCTCACCAATAATCCACATGATTCCAGTTCATCATTTAATGTTTTGTTAAGTGAAAAGCTTATTATAAACATGCAGATTTTTGCTTCACAAGATGTTAGCTGATGAACGAGAGTCATGTAGATTGTGATGTTTATCAGCTGTTTGGACTTTTATTCTTATGGCACCCATTCACTGGTGTTTAGTGATATAAGTTGTATAATGCTTGACCTGAGGGTGTGTAAACATTCAGCAATTTTTTTTTTTTTGGATGAATTATTCCTTTAATCTGACACAATCAGCGGTTTTGTTAACATCTGAATCCAGTGGAAAATTGACTTGCATGTCGCTGAGATAATGATTTGATGCTACAAGTACATGCTATGCACATTTATTGTGTGAAAGTTAATTTGTTTAAAATCAGTTTCCCCTAATTCTGCCTTCAATTTTGGAAGTCCTTCACAAATAAACAGCTGTGTTTTTAAAGATTTTTGTTGTTTGGAGTGTTTTTTGTTGTAATGTTATTGGGGCCTAAAAATATGACCTAGTTCGGCAGCTCACTAGGAACTGTTATTTTTTTTTTTTCTGTGCTGCCATACATTTATTGTGTGTTTGTATCTAATGTTTCATTTGGATTCTAGGAAATTCCATAAAAAGTTGGGCCAGCAAGCGTGGATTGTGACGACCATCACTGTTACAGAGTTTCTGATCGTGGTCAAATATGATCCCAAAACCATCATGCTGCCGATCCCCTTCTTTATCACACAGTGCTGGATACTCGGAATCGTCCTCGTCCTCATTTGGACCTTGTGGCGGTTCTTCATCCAGTAATAAACCTGCAAATCATTTCCAGAAGCACAATAGGAAAATAGAATATTTTTTAGTTTTTTAGGGCTTGATGATAAATCTCTGCATCACGGTTTGTGGATCGATTCTGATATTTTCAGAATGCATCTAGATTCTCTCTGGAATCAATTGTGAGATTAGTTTTCCTAAAATGAGATAAGTTTTTCTCAAATGCTCACGAAGCAGAACCTTTGTGTGTTCGGCATGTAAGTGGTTAAATGTTCTTGCACCTTAGTTTTTATGACTTTAACTGACTGATTAATGTAAACACAACCCATAATGAACACTCTTGTAATTTGCTTCAACTTTGTTCCAGCTGTGTGAATGATTATTTTGTGTTTAAGTGATGTGTATAGCAGGAACTGGAAGCATGCAGAGTTTCTAAATCACACAGTGCCATCTGCTGTTCATAACTAAGCTCAGGATCGAATCAACAGAGAATTGGGATGCATTTGGAAAATCCCAGAATCCATGCAGAATAATTTCTCCATTCGCGATGCATCGATTTATTGTCCCAGCCCTAATTATTAATTTAAAAAATGTTAATTCCTTGCACAAAATATAATTTTCAAGCTTATTATGCAAGAATAGTGTGTCAATGTGCGTGTATGCATGTGAGTGTGAATATAATTTGCAAGTTTTAATTTTTTTAATTGATATACACACATTTTATATATGCATATAGATGTATTTATTTAATTGTCAGAATCATGAAGGCATCCTGAAAAATTGCAGATGCATTATTATTTGCTGCAAAAACAATTTGTTAGTGGGGGATATATTTTAATGAAAGAATTAGAGAGTGATTAAATGTCTTGACTGACATGTTAACTAAACCTATTGTTCTGTGTTGACAGTGACATCACGCTCCGATACAAAGAAACACGCCGGCGCAGACAGGAAGGGTCTTCAGAGCGGGACAGAGCACCTGGACACACTGACGGCAGCAATTTAGCCACATCAGGCCGTAGCAGACTAAACGGCAGCATGGACGCGGTCCGACACAGGAAGCCATGAATCCATTCTGCCACACACAAACAACCAATGTGCACTACACATCGCCACTGGACACACGTTTGTGTTTATAATCCTAATTAGATCATACCAACGCTCATGGTGTCTGTCAAGCGGCATCCAGAGAGATGATGCCATCATTTCCTGTCCCTGCGGAGAGAGTTGTTGTGTATATTTAGGATCAATATGACTTTGTATCTGTTACATAGGTGAGGCTTTTAGGGTTCGGGGTTCACTGTCCCTCTGGTTTTGGGTTTATTGATCGGTGCCATGCAGGAAGGCACATTTCGATGCAGAACACTAAGCAGTGAACTAACAGTAGGGGAAGTGCACATACAGCCATTTATTAATAGAACTATTGATTTTAAGTTGCATTTAGCAGGTAGGAACACAAGAAACATCCTACTTGAGCTATAACACTATATTTAAAAAACTAAGAGAATGTTATTATTTAACCGGCTGTTTCCTTCTGCTATGCTTAGGATGTTAAAGGAAGTTAGCATGCCTATAACACAAGCACCTCACACAAGGACAATCCTTCTGACCTGTTAAACACTGGTCAGTGCCATGACTGGACCAAAATCAAAGACCTTTAATTTCCGTTTGCATGTGTGAATGTGTGAGTGAGACCATAGTGGCCAAAACATTCATCATGCTGATGCTGTTGTTATTTCTGCAGGGAAACCACAGACAGAAACTTAGTGTTTTGGGCTTGATGAATAAAAAAAAAAATTAATCCGGAAGTCATCCCAAAGTTTATGCTTTAAATGTATTGGGCCCTTCGTGTATCTGGTCACAGTGAGTGGGTTGTGTGTTGTTGTATCGTGGTAGTGCGTCTGTATTTGGATAATGTGCAAGTCCAAAAATGGCCTGATCTGATTTATTAAATGCCATTATAATCTTACTGTGAATGTAAACGTCTAGCACTAGTTTGACTTCAGCGCTAATGCCTCAGCTGTTCCCGTTTTGTTTCATGCTACTGATGGTTTTTAGGGTTCGCTTTGATTTAACTATGTGGGGAAAATTAAAATCGCAGTATATGTTCTCGTCCGATTGATCAGGATTCTCTCTCTCTCTGAAATCTATGTGGGACCATTTGATGACCTGTCTGCCTCTGCTTATAGTGGTTCATGTAAACATGTTACATAGAAATTAACAACCGAGTTCATATTTTATAATGTTTTCAATAAATAAAAAAGGACTTCTTCCTCTTTAACTGTCTTTTTAATTTATGAAATGAATGTTACATTCATTTTGGCTGTTTTTAGGAAAATGGCAAATGTAAAGTGAGCTTATTTGATTCAAAGCACAAGCAGATTTGATATATTGTTATATTTGGTATTATTTATTGAGTATATATATACTCAAATTGATTTATGCATGCATGCTATACTATGCTATAATCAAGAGCGAAACTTACTTTGTAATCAAAAGACAAACTTTTTACTGTTAATTTTTTAATTTTCCATAGTTTGAAACTAATTTCCAAGAAAAATGATTCAGGTAAGAAATCTTTAGTTCTCTTCCTAAAATAGCTTTTTACCACCTTTTTTTTATTTTTATTATCGTTTAGATTTATTTACCCCAAGTCAATCATATTATTAGGCATTGCTAACATTTTATTCGTTGCTATCCATATAACCATATCCATGTCAATATTATTTAAACTAGACTACATTTAAACTACATTTCCCAGCGCACCGTGCCTGTAGTCATATTGTAGTCCGGAAGTGTTGTGTTCACTTTTTTGGGGTCGAAGAGCACGAATGGAGTAATCCTTTGACAGATGGCGAATAAATCGGATCCGGGCGCTGTTCGCTTCTGCTTTTTGCACGCGCGCGGTTGATGGTCACAGAATAAGAAATAAAGCACGCCAGGATGGCAGATCAACGACTGCTGAAGTGGACAGTTATCGTGCTCACATGTCAACATAGAGACAGTGTTTATGCCTTCCAGAGAGGTGAGTTCATCATTATTCTCATCGTATGCCTGT